>NC_056731.1:7158757-7458757 GCF_019279795.1 Protopterus annectens
TGTGGTGTTGTCCGTCTTTATCAGTAGTTGTCCTGGATGAAGGAAAGGAGTCCTTGAAGGCTGTCAGAGCATTCTGTACCGCTAGCATTTCTTTCTGGTTGACATGTAGATGCATTTGGTTTGGAATCCATTTGCCCTGAATGCATCTCCCTGCCAGATGGGCCGCCCAAGCATAGTCTGATGTGTCTGTAGTTAGGGTTTGGGTGGCAAGGGGTAGAATGACAGTCCCTTGTTTTGGTAACATGCCTCTGCCCACCAAAGGAACTCCTGTTGCAGGCAGGGAATGAGAGGAATCATTGTTTCCAGGCTATGACAATGTTGACTCCATAAGCTTTTTAGGTACCACGGAATTTTCCTCATATGCAGTCTCGCATATGGAATTAGTACAATGCAGGATGCCATGAACCCCAAAGCCTGCAGAATTTGTCTTGCAGGGAGCTGGGTTTTTGCTGCGACTTATTTGAAGCATGTTGTCAATTGAATTAGTTTGCCTGGCGTGAGGTAAGCAATCTGGGCAGTTGTATTCAAGCTTGCACCCAGGAATGTAATTATTTGAGAGGGTACCAGTTGTGATTTCTTTTCGTTTATGGTGTACCCTAGGCATGCTAGAAGCCTTTTTACAAACGCCAGATGCTGAAGAAAAGTGTCGTCCTCTGCCTGAGACAATCGTCCAGATATGGATAAATTTGAATATTTCTTTGTCTGCAAAATGCAATTACTGGTGCCAGGCACTTTGTAAAGACCCTGGGAGCAGTAGATAAGCCAAAGGGCAGTGCAGAAAATTGGTAATGCAAATAGCCTGCTTTGAAGTGGAGGGATCTCCTGCAAGATTCCCTTATTGTGATATGCAGGTATGCCTCTTTTAAGTCTAGAGTTACCAACCAGGCATTCTTGCCTACCATAGGCAGTAGCTGTTGTAAAGTCAGTATTTTGAATTTTGGAATGTCCAGGAACGTGTTTAGAATGGATAAGTCCAGAATTGGACGCCATAATTTGTCTTTTCCTGGGTACCAGGAAAAGTCTTGAATAAAATCCTTGTCCTTTTTCCTTTTCTGTCACTGGTTGAATAGGCCCCATATCCATGAGGGACATGACTTGTTTCTGGGCCTCTGCCCACTGATTTGGTGGAAGATCTGGCCATACGTTTGGAATTGGCAACGTGTGGAAATTAAATCTGTACCCTTGGGATACTATAATTAATACCTACTTGTCCGGAGTAATTAAATGCCAGTTTTGAGCATGAAGTGCTACTTTTCCCCCCAAAGGGGCTGTCAAAAGATAAGTGCTTGGAGATGGCAGAATAAAGTCATTGAGACTGCTTACTGTAGGGTTGCGCTTTGTTACCTCCTGATTTGGAGGTGGAGGCACCCCATTGTTTTGACCTGTAAGATCCTTGTGATTGAAAACTGGAGCCTTTGGAGCATCTGGGTTTGCCCTGAGCGGCTCTGGTGGACACAGGAAAGGACCAATTCTTAGTAGGCCAGTGTCTACTGAACCTGGGTGGCTGTACTTGCAAGAAATCTTTTACAGTTTGCATAGATTTAGCTTTGTCTTCCATCTTTTTTAAAACCTCTTCTGCCTTATTACCAAATAGACTGTCCTGCTGTAAAGGAGCATCCAACAATTTAGCTTTAACGTGATCTTGCAGATTTTGCTTCTTGAGCCAAGCATGCCTTCTTATCACAGATCCAGTTACAGCGGCCCTGCAAGGAATCAAAACCACATTGCAAAGTATGCTTTCCAACCTGTTCTGCTGAATGCAATAAATCCTGTAACTCTTTATTTTCCACACAATCAGAAATCGACATCATTTTCTGTTTCAGTAAGCCCATAACATGCTGTTGATATTTAAACATATGAAACTGGCAGTTTAAGGCCCTGATTGCCAAGGTTGCAGACGTATAAACCTTCTTTCCCCATCTATCCAGCGCCCTGGAGTCTCTATCTGAAGGGATAGGATTTTTGGCTGTAGAAGCCTTCACACCCTTGGGACCCTGAGAAAAAGTTTCAGGGTCAGCAGCAGGATTTTTGTAAAGAAATTTGTGGGAGTCAGGAACCCTGTAATATCTGTCTGGCTTACTAGGAGCCGGAGGGCAAGGAATCAGGAGCCATGCTTGATTCCAAGAAAACATCAACAACAATGTCTATTACAGGAGGTATTGTCAAAGGCCTATGCTGAAGAAGAAGAAAATCCCTAAGCCCCTTTTTGGATTCTGAGAAGTCCTGACTCTCCCAATGAAAATGTTCCCTTAAAGTATGCAAAGTCTCTCCAAAAGAATAATCCTCAGGAGGAGAAGCAGAAGGGATGGATTCCTCTAAGTCAGAGTCCTCATAAGGTGGAACAGAAAATCCCTGATCAGAAGAGGAATCAGAAGAAATGGAAACCTGATCTGAAGATCAGTGCCTTGCCTAGGCCTCTTTGTGTGTGTGTGTGTGTGTGTGTGTGTGTGTGTGGGGGGGGGGGGGGGGGGACCCTTGATCAAGGTAATTAAATCCTCAGCCATTTTGATCATTTGTTTTTTAGGCATAGGGCCCTGAGCTTGTGGCTCATGCGTAGTTTTTTTTAGACATAGAAGTAGTTTTTGGCCTTGTTTTTGATGATGGCATCGGTTTAATATACAAATTTTGAGGTCAGAAAACACCCTCAGAAGCCGGTGCCTGCTCAGCAGCTCCAAACCCATCCAAGGGAGACATCCCGCGAGTTCAATACTTGCTGAATCTCGTGGCATACCAGACTCCGAATGGGTCTCGGTAGTGGCCTGCGACTCAAAAGTAGCGGGCATCAGAGACTGTGAAAGTGCCTAACTGAGTACCGGCGACTGGCTTAGGAGAAGCTTTGTCGGTTTTGGACCTCGACGGTCTGTCTCTGTCTTTTTCCTTACTTTTTTGTGAACTCCGGTAGTCGGACTGACAACAGACGACATTTCAGGATAATTAAATCTTGAACCAAAATATTTAGAAGCAAAAATATACAGACGCTTAATGGTGCGTTGGTTAAATTTAGCACAAAACCGACAGCAAGGCACGTTGTGATCAGGGCCTAGGCAAAGAATACAGTACAAATGAAAATCCTTATGAGGTATTTGCTTCCCACATGTAATGCAATTATTAACTTTTACTGGCATTGGTAAGGAGCAAGAAAAAGTTTCCCCAATGGGGTACTTCGCTTTAGTTTGAAGACTTCGGTTCTGAAACTCGAAAATGAAAATTTCAGGAGTCGCCCGACCGACACTTGCGAACTGCTTCTGCTTCGGGCACGGCACGGCAAGAAAGACTGATTAAAATGGCGTTGGCTGCATGTTTTATACCCCTGATGACCTGACGTCATGGAAGAGGAGACAGCAACCGACGCAGGACCCAAGACTTTGTTATTCAGGCCGACTGAGGGCAACCTGCCAGCAGATTACCCAAATGTAATGAGTGAAACTCTAAGAACATCCAATTAGTACCCTTCTCATTCCTACAGAATCTTCTACATAGGTTGTCTGATGATTCTCTAGCACTTTCTGATAACCCTAAACATTCCAGAGGTAGTGGTCTAAAAGCCCTATACACCTGAATAAGATCTCCTCTTGGATATCGGTAAGAGACATTGTACAAGTTCAGATATTTTAGTCTTTCATAATAACTTAAATTTTCACATCTGTGGATGTTCTTGGTATATTTCCGCTGTACTCTTTCCAGTTTACTCATGTTTGTTTTCTTATAGGGTTTCCACATTGTTATTCCATACTCAAGTTTGGATCTAATGTAACTAACAAACAATGACTTCATCATTTCTGGTTTCCTAGACTTTATAAATTATAATTTTTTTTTTTTTTACAACCTATAGTTCTATAACTATCATTAACCAATTGGTTGATATGATTAGAAAAACTCATAGCTGAATCTACCCATATAACCAGGTCCTTAAACGGGTCCACGGTTTCAATCATTGTGTGCTGTATTAAATATTCACCTTTCAAATTATGTCGCCCAAATCTCATATGCTTAGTTTTTGATATATTTATCAGATTATCCTCCTGTGCCCAAATGGTCAATTTAGTCAAGTTATTTTGAAGACATACCTCATCTGTAACACATGTAGCCAGTTTACCGAATGTCAGGTCGTCTGCATACAGACCACAGAACACCTCAGTTGAAAATGTTAGGTCTGAAACATACAATCTAAACAAGTAAGGGCCTAGGACTGAGCCCTGCTAGTCACCCTGACTGTAACCAAGGATTTCACCTGTCCAGTTGCTGTATAATACTTGCCATGTCCTATCTGTAAGCCATGCATCTATCCATCTTATCAAGAGTACATTTATTGATAAGTGTTTTTAGCATGACCCTGTCAAATGCTGAAGTTAAATCTACACAAGTTACATCACAGCACAATTTTTCATTCATAGCCATTATATTGTTATAGAACATCATGTTACAGGTGGTAATAGATCTATTTTCAACATATGTATGCTGATATATGGTTTCAAGTCCCAACCTACCCAGTTCTGACAATAAACTTTTCCAATATTACCTTCTCCATTATTTTTCCATAACATGGACGTAGACTTAAGGGTCTGTATGACCCTGGGTTTGTCCTATTCCCCTTAAAAGGCAAGCTTAATAATCGCATGTCTCTAATCTTGAGAAATCTCCCCATATTTATACGGCCTAGTGAATAATACATATAATGGTACAGTAAGATCTTGCCGAAGGGTTCTCAGGTCATTGTTACTAATTCCGTCTCCTCCCTGTGGATCGTTTAGATCCAGTTTGTGCAGTTCTTTTTCAATATAATCTAATTTGATTCCAGTATCTGGGGTTACCTGGATGTCACTAGGAAAACTTATCATCCCTTTTTTGGAGCCAAACTGTTTTGCACAAGATTTTGCAACTATATCTATAACCTGTTGTGTCTGAGAATAAATTTTAGAATCTGCACACAGTTTATCAATGTGTCTTTACCTCTTCCACATCTTAATCATCTATAAAAAGGTTTTCCATTATGCTAAATATCTTTTTATAAATTTTCTTCAAAATTTTCTTGATCCTGTCTCATACTATGCTTAATCTGTTTGTCCAGGTCATTTCAGTTTTCAAAGCTGTAGTTCGACCTCTCTTCCATTTCTTATATTTTTTGTCTCTGACCTTAATCAATCAGATATCTTGTTCTTATGGAAATATATCCCCCTGATGTTGTATACCTAGATCATGATGTTAAACATTTTTTTGATTTTTTGCACTTAAACTTTCAAAACTTTCCATAATCTACCTGCAGTTTTTCTACTGAATACCTCATTCCAATAAGCTGTACATAGTGATTGTTTTGCTTCTATATAATCTGTGATTAAACTTCTGTGTACTGGTTTACATTTCAGTTTGGCAGAATTATCTAGCAACAAATGAAGCTTTATAACCCCATGATCACTGCACATCAACGGTGGTAAAACTTGACTTGATTAACTTAAATTTCTTTAGGAACACAAACAATGTCTAGTATATTCTGTCCCCTGGTTTGTTTTTACAATCTGAAGCAATTGTTCCTGAATACATGTTATGAATAATTTCCTTACCAACATTGTTGAAGCAATATTATTCCAGTCTGTTTCTGGTAAATTTAAGTCCTCAGCTATTATTCTTCCCTCCTGCGTTTCATGCAAGAAATGTATGAATTCCTCTAGGTCATCTGCACTTGACTTTGGTGGTCTATACACTCCAAAAACTGTTAAACGTTCCAGGGTTGTCTTTAATGTCACAGTTACACAGTGTATAGTATTGGTGTTACCATTGAGCATGTAATAATCACAGGTCTCATAACCATCTTTAATCTTTATCATAACACCTCCACCTGATTTTGTGTTAATGTCTGTTACAGTAAAAACATTTACACCCTGACAAAATTGGTTTCCAGTCATTGTTCTTTATGCTGTAGTAAATTTGTTATAAAAGAAATGTGTAAATAACTTTAAAATCTTAAAGTTTACAATTTTAGTTTTGGAGACAAGTGAAAACTCTGATTTAACAAATATACTGAAATGCATGCATGGCTATTTTATGGTCAAGCATGACTCCCTTATAATGCTGTGTATAACATTACATCTAATACTAAATGCAACATGTTAATAGGAGGGTACTAGGGCCTATATAAGCCTAGCCAAAAACGTACCCTGGCTTTCGCCACCAAAGAAAATTATTTTCCTGTGCCCCTGTCGAGCAGAGCCACAGAAGTGATCCCCGGGGTGAATTTCCCATCTCCCATCCAATCATCAAGATTTTTCTTGAAGAGTGCTAATGAGCATCTCTGTTTGACATAGATAGGTAGTCTGTTCCAGAGTATGGAAAGTCTCTGGGACAGGAATCTATCCCTCCAGCATGTTCTGTTTATTGTGGTGATAAGGTTTAGGTCCCTAGAGCGTGTAGCTCGGAGGGATTGGGATTTCTTTAAGTGGAGCATGTCCAACAGCCATGGGTTTGACATAGCTTTGTATGTTAGGTAGAGATCGCCTCTGAGTAGGCGATATGCGACGGAGTAAAGCTGGAGTTTTTTGAGACTGTCTGCGTAGGGCATCTGTTTGAGGCCAGTAATCTTCTTTGTGAGGTATTTCTGTGGCCTTTCCAGTTGTTGTAGATGTCTTGTGAGGTACATACCAAAAGGAGCGTTGTACTCTCTAATGGGTCTAAATGAGTGATGAGTAGAGTGGAACAATTACCTCTTTTTTTCTGGATGAGAAACCTTTTGTGATGAGGTGAGCCATGTAGAAGGATTTCCTGACCACTGTGGCGATGTGATTATCAAAGGACATACTACTGTCCACCTGTGTCCATCACATTTTTGGCATTAAGTAGACTACCAGCTATGTGGTAGTTCATGGGTGCAGAGTTTTTACCAACGGGGATGACAAACCTTTTGGCATCGAGCTTCAGGCCATGGCTTTGACACCAGGCATCTGTCTCGGTGAGGCCCTTTTGGAGTATGTCCACATCGTTAGGAGTTTCGATTATGGCTCCTAGTTTGCAGTCATCTGCAAACTTTGTTAGCCAAAGACCTTCTTTGTTTGGTATCTACTTCTGTGAAGTACAGGCTAACAGGAGAGGACCCAGGACTGAACCCTGTGGTACTCCACTTGTCACTGGTCTGAAGTCAGATTTGGAGTCTGCTACTTTCACAGTGTGGATTCTGTCCGTGAGTCAGTTGGCAACCCATCTTGTGAAATAGGGATTTATACCTAGTTTAGTGAGCTTATCTATAATTCCAGACTGGGGGATGGTGTTGAAAGCCTTGGCGAGATCTAGATAAGCTGTGTGAACCACCTTACCCTCATCTATGGCTTTGGTGACTGCTTCAAAGACGTCAATCAGGTTTAGGAGACATGACCTGCCTTTTACAAATCCGAACTGGGTAGGGTCTAGAGTTTGGAGATTACCAATGTCTTTGTTTAGGAGTTCCATGATGATACGTTCCATGGCCTTGCAGACCAGGCTCGTCAGGCTAATGGGGCGGTACTTCCTGGGGCGGCTCCCCCTTTGTGGAGTGGGATAACCGTCGCGGTGCGCCATTCAGTGGGCACAAAGCCTGAGGTGAGGCTATGACTGAACATGGTACTTAGGTAGGGTGCCAGTTCATTCTGTAGTTCGTGTAGAACGCAGCCTGGGATATTGTCAGGTCCCATGGATGCTGTGTTCTTGGCTTTGGAGAGTGTGTTTTTTTACCTGTGCAGCAGTGATTACAGAAACTCTGCATTCTTCCGGTATAGAGATGGGCCCTCTAGGGGGTGAGGGGGGAGGGTAAAGTTAGCACTCAACCTATCTGCCAGGATGTTGGCAATATCAGTTGGTTCTGTTTATTTAGTGCCATTGTGCTGTAACTCAGAGCAGATCCGAGTGTTGCCATTGAGATCCTTGACATAGCTATAGAATGCTTTGTGGTTGTCTTTAGAGTCGGTGGCAATTTTGTTTTCGTAACTAGCTTTAGAGGATTTTATGAGGGATCTCAGCTTCTTACTGAGGTTGACCAGGGTGTTCCTCCAGTCATGGGATTTTACTCTTTTTTGCAACAGTTTCTTTCTTCTGTTGTAGAATTTATTTATGGCAGAGGACCACCAGATCGGCTTCCTTTTTTTGGAGGATAGCATCTTGGTTCTAGTAGGGATAGCATGATCCATGCACTCGTGTAAGTGTTTATAAAGTGCATTTGTGTAGGATTCAGCAGTCGTAACTGTATTGTCCGTCTGCGTGGGGGTCATGAAGTTTGCCACTTCTGTCTTAAGAAGTGTGACGTTGGTTTGGAGAAGTTTTTTATGGTGGTTTCCCTAATTGGAGGTGGGATGTGGATGTCTAGGGTGATTAGCTTGTGGTCGGATCTGACCAACGAGGAATTGACCTCTGATGTGGAACACCGGTTACCCATGTTGGTAATGACCAGGTCAAGGATATTACTGCCCCTGGTGGGGGTGTGAATAAGTTGATCCAAGGCGTTGGAATTTATGAATTCCAGAAGACTTTGAGCAAAAGAGTTGGTACATGAGTAGTTTTCCCAGTTAATGGTGGGGTAGTTGAAATCGCCCATTATTAGGGTGTTAGGTTGTACCCTAATACTTTCCAGTGTATCAAGAAATGAGGAGTGGGAATCCTGGGGCATGGTGGGGGGTCTGTAGCAAGCTACAATTTGGATTGCGGTCTTGCCCAGAGTTAGTTGCACTTGGATAATCTCAGATGCATTATGCTGAGCAACTAGCCTGGAGGTGTGGATATCCTTATTGAATATGGACACGCCTCCAGCTTTAGTGCTTCGTTCTGGGTTAGGTGGCCGAAAGGTGTGGTATGAATTATAGCCTGGTAATGCAGAGTATGGGAAGTCTCTGGGACAGGAATCTATCCCTCCAGCATGTTCTGTTTATTGTGGTGATAAGGTTTAGGTCCCTAGAGCGTGTAGCTCGGAGGGATTGGGATTTCTTTAAGTGGAGCATGTCCAACAGCCATGGGTTTGACATAGCTTTGTATGTTAGGCAGAGATCGCCTCTGAGTAGGCTTTGAACCAGGTCTCTGTCACTGCACAGATGTCGATGTTCTCCATTTTTAGAAGTGCTTCGAATGAGTGCATTTTGAGGTTTAGACTTCTAGCATTGAGTAGCATTACCCTCAGATTTTGCTTGCTTGTACCTGTTACGGTGGTGAACTTGTCATTTGAACCTTGCCTAAAAAAGGCACTATAGGGGTGGCAAGAGCCTTAGCCAGTATCTGGAATCCCAAGGACGACCGGTGCAAGCCATCTCTGGCAAAGCATTGTGGTCTGTCGATCATGTCATCCCAGGCAGACAAATACTGGATCCCCTTAGAATGACACCAGAAGCTTAGCCAATTGTTGAAGTTAATCATTTTGTCCTTGGACTGTGGCATCATTCTGGGTGATGGCAGGATGCTACTCAGGACCAAGGTCATACCTGCCTGGGCTACAAGATCGGAGAGCTCCTCCATGTCTCTTTTCATGTAGTCCAGGGAGGTAAGTCTCAGGTCATTCACACCAACATGGACAATGACAGTGTCATATTTGTACTTGTTGTGGAGTGACCAGAGTGCGTGCGTTGTGTGGCGGATCCTGGCACCTGAAGGGCAGCTGACAGTAACTTTCTCCTTGTTTAGCCTGGTGAGTGGAACATCAGTGTGCCTGACTATAGAGTCACCTATGACTAGAGTGTTGGGTACGTTGTTATGCCTTATGGGCTGTGGTTGAGTGGCACACGTTTGTGGGCTATGTGTTATTTGGGTTGTGTTGGGGGGTGGAGTTTGCTTGCGTTTCTGCTTTGGAGGTCCCTGATGCTTGGGCAGGTTTTTATTGAGAGCCTCCGTGAATGTAGGTGTGTGTTGTGTTTCTATGTGTGTGTTTTGGTGGTGTAGGATTTGAGGGACTATGTGATTAGTGTTTACCTTCTCCTCTTGACTGTCTAGTCCAGTCTTGGGCGAAGAGAGCTTTGCTTCCAGTTTGGCAATATAAGTGCATCTCTCACAAGTTGTAGTGTTGGGTGGTAGGAGGAGAGAGTTGTCCGTGTACAGTAGGCAATTGCTGCATTGCCCCAAGATGCCCAGATTCATCAGGTAGACAGGAGAAATCACCGGGAGCTGACCCTTAGACATGCCTGGATAGGTGCTTATTTATTAAGTCATAAAAACTGCTTTCCTCTAGGCAAGTGCGGAAAGTTGAGTGCTGTAGTAATTTGCGACTTATTTAGTGCTTACAACGAGTTCAAAGAAACAGATTTGAGTGCTGAAACTAGAAAACTGGCTAGTTCTAAGAAACAAATTTAAGCTAGAAGGCTTCCCTCCAAAACAGAAAGGCTTGGGGGCTCAGCAGAAAAGACCACTTACAGGAAAGGCAGGAAACGAGCTTAAATTTTTTTTTTCTCTTTACCAGATGCTCTCTTTGTACACAGTAGGAGTGCCTGAAATCAGAATATGATCTCACTGCACTCAGTTGAGTGAGCAAATGGGATGGGCCCAGAAGGAGTATCCAAACACAAACTTACAAGAGGGGCGGGCGGTTTCAAAGCCACCAAGATTGTTGGACATGTTACTATATTTAACATCACACTATTTAAGTTGGGAAAAAGAAAAAAAAATCTTTGTTATAATCACCCCTCTAAACTTTCTTCAAACAGCTTAATCCTAATGGGTCTATCATCAGAGATTTCACCACAAAAGAACCGAGTACAGTAAAGGTGTCATACTTTATTACTCTGACCCTGCAAAGACTTCACACAGTGTAGCATTTTCTTACAGCCTGCATTAGTTCAGTATGTAGCCAATAATCAAGAAGCTATAACCTATGGGTTTACAGACTCATTCTAAGCTTATCATCAAAGGGTCAGCTTAGGAGCGCAACCTCTCGTCGCAGAAGTATTCGTTACCCGTGGTAAGATTATTTCCATTTACTCAAGGCGTGAATTTTGCAGTCTGTCATCCAATCAGTGTCGTTTTTTCAAAGCAAATAAGTTGTTACATGCTTCCAAGATGACTGCACATTCAGTAACAGCTTAATTCTAGCTCTCGCAGTGTGAAAACAGAAACTTAGCAGAGAAAACCAGTGGAGCTAAATTTATGGGTAAATTTCAGTAACTGTGCACTACCTGGATGCCAGGAAAAATGAAATATGGAAGACCTGATGGAAAATCAGCTAAAACAGATGAAGAAACACTGACAAGGAAAAGTACTGCAGTTGTTCAGCAAAAGCAGTGCAAGCTACAGACATGACTTCCAGTAACCTAGAGGAAAGTGTAAGACAACTGCACACAGACCCAATTAAAAATAAACAAAACACTAAATGGTGTATATCAACTCAAACAGTAAAAAGGAAGACGCTTTAAACAGATATTCAGAAAAGGTAATAAAACTCAGAGGATGAAATAAATAAAAGGCTGACTGAATATCAGACTGCACAAGAAGAGATATTTCAAACAATAATAGAATTAGGGGACAGATCACGTAGGGAAAACCGGAGATTTTCTGCTGTACCAGAGAAGCTGGATGGAACATACTGTATTAACTTAATGAAAACACAAATAAGCAACTGGACTGGTACTCCATAACAGGAATTGTTAACTGAAAGTGCACATCCTGTGTATGCTCCAAACCTGGCTAGCTATGAGAAAGCAATTTAGACCTTTAACAGCAAAGAAGCAATCTTAGCAGAAGGAGTGGTTTCTGACAAAACTGTGACAAAAGGAAAAAGTACTAAAAGTGGGAGACAGCAGAGTTGTTTGTGGAGAATAACTACTCGTACACCAAGCAGAAGAGGAGTAAATTTACCCCATTATTCAGAGAACGTTGAGAAGCAGGTGTGAGATTCAAACTGCTGTACCCAGCTATCTTCAAAATACTTTTCCTTGGAGGGCCAAAATCATTTTTTGATGAAGTACATGCTAAGGAAAAAATACAAAAGTTTGTACAACAAAAAGTGAACTGTGAAATAGAAGGAGATTCTGCTACTTGTTCTTCTGGTAATAAAGACCACAGACGGCTGTGCCAGTGAAACCTTTTCCAATGTTTCAACAGAAAATGTTTGAGAGAAGGAAACAATCAAGAGTTGACTAGAAGAATTAACAGCATGTTGGAAATAAGTAGAGGCAGGGTTTCTGAGATGGAGATGAACAGAAATAAAACCAATAACTTGGAAACTGACAAATGTGGGACTACAAAGCAATAATTATATTTTTGAAGCAGTCTGCACGGTCTCATACAGTGTTTGTATAACCGGCACCCGACACTACTAACTGAATTATGGAGGAAGTGAAAGAGTCTAATGAAGTCCAAGTGTTCTTATGGACTAAAGCCCTTAATCTTTATTCTTTTCAAATCAAGTGTGGATTTGACTTCTAAATGGAGCAGTGTTCTGCCTTGTGGGCTTAACGACTCAGTTTAGGTATTAATTTTATTTTTGCAACATGACAGAACAAGAAAATCTGGAAATATTGGACTAGTTTAACTTTGTTAAACTTGCAGGGGATTCCAAAGCATGGACCCTACTTTATGTCATTAATGTTTGGAAAAATACTCAGGAGAGGAGATAAGTAAAACAAAATTTAGTCTTAATGATACTATTAACAGTGTATGATTTTCTTTGCATGCTATAAAGTTTTCTCAGTTATTTTTAAATGTACTGTGGATACTAATGTAAATAGGCATGCCTGTTTTTGTTCTTTTTTCTCTCCCTTTTTCTCTCTCTCCTTGTTCAGTTTTAAGAAATGTAGGCACTGCATTGGTGGTGCTGCGGTAGCGTTGTCGCCTCACAGTTAGACGTTGTCCTGTTCGATTCTCAGCTAAAGCGTCTGTGTGGAGACATGCGTGAATGGGCGTACTTTCGATGAAGGTTGTGCGTCAGGGATGGCAACTCGGTACGTAAAATCTACTGCCATTCATTAGCAGACTGGAGTTCCGCTGTGGCGACCCCTAACCGGGAAAAGCCGAAAGATACAACAAGGCACTGCATTGTAAAAATCTGGTTAAAAGAGCATGACAAAAGAAAAATTAGTGTACTTTTTCTCATTATTGCATAGGGAATGATTAGGTTAAGGTCGTTAACTTAATATTGTAACAAGCTTTAAGAGAAAGCACATAAATTAAAAAGAATACGGAATATTATAAAGCTTTTTTCTAGTAAACAAATGTATGTTTGGCAGTTTTGTGCCCATTTCTTATGTTTCTAGGAGACAATCTGATAAAAAGAGAAATGGCTTGGGGAAAATATTTACTGAAAGCATTCAAGTGTTTTTCCTGCTGAGACAGCTACATAAAAATAAGATGAAGCCAGACAGCACTCAGTAAAAGCACAGGCTGTACCATGCCTCTTAGCATGGATAGCTCTTTTAGGGTATCTCAAATATGTGCATGTGGCTGCCAGTTTGGGACATTTGTTCCTAGTACGAGGGTAAAACTTCATTTGAAGATGTACATAATTTTGTGTGTTATGAAGTTATTTTAGGGGGTATTGGGGGTGTCTTTTGTTTGAGGGCTTTCAATAAAGCAAAAAGTTTTGCAAGGTGCGACGTAGGCTCAAACAGATAGGACAAGAAACTGTATAAGAGATTAACCTGACAACAGTATATGCATGTAACACAAAACCTGGAACTAGACATGTACATGCATGTAACACAAAATTTGGAACTAGACATTTAAAAAAAAAAAAAAAAAAAAAAAAAAAAAAAGCTTTTATACACAAAAGATGGAAATAACTTTTTTTAAGAATATGATACTGTTGATGTGTAAAGATATTATGGAAAGCCTCACAGATAAACACTAAAAAGAAAGATAGCGAACTATATTAAAATATGTAGACTGCAAATAGCTATGTTACAACAGACACACTTGGAAAGAACTGAACAAGTAAATTTGATAAAGGTTTTCAGGATGGTTGTTCAGTGGAATACCTGGAGCAAAAGAAGAGTAGTACTAATATTAATTGCAAGAGAAGCACCAATAGTGATAAAAGAGGGGAAAAAAAGATAATAATGGTAGATTTGTAGTACTAAGGGGCTACTGGCACGGGAGGAGGATTACACTGGCATGTATTTATATTCCACTGAAAGCTGCTGTAATAGAGCTTATGAAAATTATGGGAGAAATAATCAGCTTTCAGCAAGGAATATTACATGTAGGAACTAGAATTTGGTCTGCAACAGTGAAGATGTGTCTGCGGGCCCAGAAGGGAAAATATAAAGGAGGATATATTTTTGAAGAAATTTATGAAAATATTTGGCATGAAAGATGTGAATTCAGTACTCTATGAGTTTGGAGTGAACTTACATATTATTCTTCATGGTTCAAAAACTGGTCTAGGCTAGACAGAATATACATTTCACAGGAACATGTGCTTTTAATTGAAGGTCTTGATATGCACCCAATAACTATTTCAGATCATGCGCCAATAACAACCAAAATAAAAACACAAATTAAAATAAAAATGACACTTGCTCTTTATCACCTATCTGTTGAAAAGAGACGAATTTAAAGAATGAGTAGTGGAAATTAATCAGGAGCTATTAGAGGAGAAATTTTTTTTTCTGAAAATATTGCTAGGGAATGAGATAAATATTGAAGTGGAGTTTAAAAACAGGGTGAAAATAGAAGAAAGGGAGATATGGTAAAGCAGTAACGAGAATTATTTAGAGGGACAGACAAATGGTAAAGTATCATAAAATAGGGGGAAATCCCACAGAAAAAGAAGAGAAGCGAATGCAGAATGCTAAACAGAAAATAAAGGGATTACCTCAAGAATATGCACAAGGAAAGACCGCCATTAAGGAACTGTTTATTGTTAACTCTAGAGCACAAAACGTTTAGCCCAAAGACTCAAGCAACAGAAAGTAGAAAGGGCCATTGAAAAGCTTAGAGAGTCTATAACAAGGAAGATAACAAGAGATCCTCTAGAGGTATTAGAAATATTTTGGAAATTCTATGAAAGTCTGTATAAAGCAGAGAAATATGGAAATCAATGAAAGGTATAAATGAAATGTTTATGGAAGAATTAAATATGCCAAGGTCAGAGGCAGATGAGGCTCAATTACTAACAGGATAGGAGAAGATGAGATAAAAATGCTGATGTATTACCAATCTACAGGAAAGTCCGCAGGAACAGATGGTATTCCTGTGGAAGTTTGGAAGATAAGAGGGAAAAAGACAAAGCTCTGGAAGGTTTCATTTAACAGCATTTTAAGAGGAGGAGAAGTACAGATATCCTGGAAGAAAATGGTGGTAGCTGTAATACCTAAAGAGGGTTAAGATCCATCAGGTCCAGCTTCATACAGGCCCATTTTAACATTAAACCAGGATTATAAAGTGCTTATGTCTATACAGGCTAAAAAAATGGCAAAGGTGATGCCAAAATTGATAGATATGGATCAATGTGGTTTTGTGGAGGGGAGACAAACATTTGACAATATTAACAGAACATAGATGACCCAGAGAGAAGCACAATGTGAAAAAATACCACTGTTGTTGGTGGGTCTTGATGCAGGAAAAGCATTTGAGAGAGTAAGCTGGGACTTTATGAGCAGGACAATGGAAGCATTTGCATTCCTCTGATAAAATTATAAGGTTGATTAGGAGGATATATGAGGGATTGAAGGTGAAAATTAAAGTGGGTGGGTCCCTCTCTGATAATTTCAACTTGAGCAGAGGAACCAGGCAGGGGTGTCATCTTTCTCCTTCGTTATTTGCATTATACTTAGAAATTCAGGGATCTGATTGGTATGGTAGTCAAGAAAAGCTGGCTCTATTTACAGATGATATTTTACACCTAACAAAACCAGAAAGGACCATTATAGAGTTGTGGAACATTTTGAGACAGTTTTGCATCTTTTCAGGATACAAAATGAATAAAGCTGAAACAAAGGCAATAGTGGTAAATTATGTACCCACACACAAATTGGTTCAGCAATATCCATATTTATGGGAACATGATAAAATGAATTATTTAGAAGTATGGATTAAAAGAAGTCCGGTGTGGCAGCTGAGGATTTGTTGGAAGAGACTAAAAAGATAATACAAAAACTGAGAAAATGGAAGCTCTGTGATATGGATACTGATAGTCAAATACAAGCAGTTAAAATGTTTTTAGTCCCTTTAGTCTTATGCACAGGTCAGGCATACATTTACCAAACAGAGAAGTAGTTATGGATAGCAATTAATAAAGAGCTGAAGGATTTTATCTGGGAAGGGAAGACAGCAATAGTCAAGTGGGATAAGTTGAGTCTGGCAAAGGAACCAAGGTATTAAGAGCAAATAAATAGAGAGGGAAAGATAACAGAATGGGAAGACGCAAATAATTATTTGGACTGCAGTTTAGAGACTGCCCTTCCCATCAAGGAATGATACCACAATGTAAGCGGAGAGAAAAAACAGTGGGTACCTTAACGAAAGACCAGCACTGGTAGAGTTTTTAGTAGAATTTAGGACAGAAGCTGCAGTTAAAAAAGGAATAATTAGTACAGCATATAAAATATTGCTTGATAACTATGAGAATCAGAGGAAGTTAGAAAGGATTGGGAAGAGAGATTGACAGTGTACAATAGGGGGTATGAAATGGAGACAGGTAACTGAGAAATTATTTTTTGAGCTATGATACAGAATCGGAACTGCCTAGACATAGTAATGCCTTGTTGAGTCTAATTATGGTGGCTGCCAAAAAAGCAATTACTAGAAAATGGAAATCAAAGTCTAAACCAACTTTACTAGAAATAGCAACAATAGTAATGTAATGTTGCTTAGGTTACATGATATACATTAGCAAGATGTGAAGTATAATGTTTGTAATTGTGAACTTATTAATAGTTTGATTACTTTTATATAAATGTAAATCTGCCTATGTCACAAGTAATAATTCAATAAAGGTGTTTAAAAAAATGGAATTGGGATATTTAGAAAAGCATAGGAGCAAATTACATAGAAAAAGAGAGAATTGTGGGAACAACTGCAGAGGAGGAACGAGGTTTAAAAGAAGGCAGGATTTGAATGAGCTATGCAATGCCTGACTGACAATGACTGGACAGATTATAAATGATGTATCATGTTTGCAACTACAGTTATGTCAATGTGGTTTGCAACTGAAATCGTGTTAATATGGTTTGTTTTCATTTATATAAATGTAAAATTGCCCAGGTCATATATGATAATTTAATAAAGATGTTTCTGGTTTAAAAAAAAAAAACTGTTGCACTTTTTGACATGTAAACACAGTGTTCATAAGGCAAGGAATGCACACGAGCATAAATCTCTCTCAACAGTAGGTGCTGCTTGATCGTGTGGTGAAGGCTGAGTTTCTTTTGCATCAATGTCAGACAACTGTTAAAGTGAAGAAGGCCAAAAATGGTACAGACTTTCAGTAATCAAAACTGTAAACAGAAACAACCCATCAGGAGTCTACACAACACCGAGTACAGGGACAGGACTTTTAGGTTTAAGGTTGCTCAACTTGTACAGTCCAGAAAACATCTTGATCAGAAATCTTTAAGGTCTTTCAAATTCATCAAGGTGCTTTGTAAGGTACATAAAAAAAAAAGTACTGTATTTAAGGCCAGGTCTAATAAGGGAATAGCACAGAGGTACCAAGACTAGAAGAGAGCTTAGAGGAAATACTCCGACCGAACAGCCGAGCAAAGCAGGAAGACTTCCTAAACGCAGTCAATACAAAATGTACTTTCCCTCACACTATTTACCACTTTGGTTATTTATTTATTTATTTTTGCTCTCGCTCTGTAGTACCGACATTCTACGACCTTTTCTTAATGGATAATTCTTGAAATTATAAACTGAATTGTTTTCACCCATGCAAGATTACTGGCACTGAGTAAACTCACTCCAAGGACTTGCACACAAATAAGACTTTCTGGCTTTCAGCTTCTCTAACCTAAAGAATACCCTTAACTTACAAAACAGGCCCTCTCTCAGTTGTCAAAGCAAGATGTTAGCATACCTCTTAAATGTTCAGAATTATGCAAAACGTTCATATTTTTGCCTCCTAATTTTGGGCTGTTCCTCAAAATTTGTGGTTTGCTTGCAAAACATTGAGAATTTATGCCACAAAATAATGTCAGTCATTTGAGTTTCAGAGTTCATGCCATTCAGAAAAATCATGCTACTGTAAAACCTGTTATTCTAGCAACGTTCCAAGTTCGTAAATGCAATAATTAAAGTTAGTCACCAAATTTGGGCTTTTGTGCAGGATTCTAGGACAAGGTTGAGAGGTATAGACATTAGCCAGCTTTAATATCAACCTGGAGGAGTGGATGGGTGTAAAAAATTCACTTCAGTTAAACTTGACACTCCTTGATCGGCATACTGGGCTTGACGAGGTTTTCAGTGGTCACTTAAACCACATACCTTCCAACTATCCCTGATTTCGGCTCAAAATGTTGCTCTAAAATTTAAAAACAATGTTCTATCTTTCTTAAAACTGACAGTTTTAAGAGTAAAGGTCGTGGATGTAAATACCTCTCAACTGTACAGGTTTTCGCAGAATGTCCTGATTTTTGCCTTATAACTTTGGTCCGTTTTTCATAAAATTGTGGCTTTCTGGCAAATTAGTGGCAAATCATTAAAGATTGAAGTTAGAAAATAATAAGACATTTGAGTTTTAGACTTCATACCCTTCAGAAAATTCATGCCAATGCAAAACATGTTTATCAACTTTCTAAACTTGTAAGAGCAATATTTAAAAATTGTCCCTGTTTGTACCACTTTTTTCATGGCTTTGTCCAGATTTCTTACTCTAAGAGGTTGAGAGCCAGACTTAAGTGTTTGTATTCCCGATTAATATGAGATTTGTCTCCGTTTCTATAGGTAAGACTTTGAGAACAACACCATATGAATAGCAGACCTAGGATTTAACCTAAAAAGGACTGAATTAAACCATACCTCTGTATCCGATTTTTACTTAATCCCTCCTAAAACTGGTGACTTCTGAAGAAATTTATCCTTAATAAAGAACAATTGTATAGATATTTTACTTCAGAAAATGTATATAAATTCTCAATTGTCTTACTCTGTCAAATGTCTCAATTTAAAAGCACTAATATTTCAAAAGGATCCCCGACTGTCCCTGATTATTTTCCCCAATTATGTTGAGAGCTATGCATTAATGTGAACATAAATTAGGGTTAAAAAAACACCAACAGGAAATAACATGGATTTATCAACTCTTGATACTTTCATGTTTCGCTGAGCCTCAGTATTGTTCCAATGTATAAAAGTTGTAAAACCATTGTCATTTTAAAGCATAAATACTCTCTGTCTGTTCACACATTAGCGATAGTAATGCACACTTATAACTAAAGAATAAGTTTAGTCTTAATCCCACAAAAGCAGCACGGTTCCTCAGAACGAACGCGATTCCTTCTAAACCTACACGACATCAACTAAAACCAGGCTGACAAAACGCAACCGCAGGACAATCGGACTATTCAAACAATGAACTGGTAGCACAACTGAATCCGCTGCCCAAGACAACGTGCTTAAATCCAGCCATGTTAACCATCTGATCAAAACTCTTCCAACTTCTGGACAATGCTTAACTTGTAACATTTTTTTAAAGAATCACAAACGTAACCCCGGCCTGTTGTTATAAACGGATTCATATAACTTCATACAATAAACAATAATGACAAGTATTTCATGCTTTACCTGTGGTTGCACTGTGGCGGAAAGCGAAAACATCTTCTAATAACGTCAGAAAATAATTCCAAATGCTTCCTTTCTATTTAAAAACAGAAAATGATATCCTCCAAATTGAACTTTTCACACAGGAGCTAAAGCCGTGCCTACTTTGCCAGAAAATAGCACCATCAGTCTGTTATGAAAATGGCTTCCTCCCTCTATAGGTCAAAAATACACTTCCGGGCAAAGTCAAAATATTTATTTACATATATTTTTGTGAACTGTGAAGTCCATGAAGTCAGACCTCATTTACAGTGAAAGCTCTGTGAGAAACGTTTCCTTCTTACAAGGGTTACTAACAAAACGCTACAATATAAATAACAATTCCAAAAAAAGCGATGTGTACGTAGGCATAAATAAGGAGTATTATAACAATGAAAAGTAGACGTGCATGTACCAGTACCAAAAACAAACTGCAGTTCAATAATTTTGTATAGAAATTTAGAATGACAACCAGGTGATTATGTACTTTGTTGACTTTGAAATACGAAGAGTAAAACCGCCCAGGTGCAGTCCCCTCGGGCGGCACTAAACATAAACACGCCCATTATTTATTTACGGGATAGGCATGTTACAGTGAAGGAGGTGCCAGTTGTGGGCGGACATAAGGAAATAATATATTAAAGTACAGCACTGTATGCTAATGTGTTAAAAGATAACCGCACTGCAAAACTGAAAAACATATCTTTTTCAGCCAGTCTTGACTTTTCTGCATTGCTAATGCCTCTGTTTCAAAGTAAATGGTTATTATTATTTTCTAATTTGTTATGCCCCAAAATGATCTGAAGGACGCTGCCATGGCTAGTATTATTTTTGTTTTACAGTCAATGTCTTCTACTTCCTGATGTCACATTAGAAGGACAGAACGAATCCTTATTATGAGATAAAGATTTACTATAGTTTTCTCTCTCATCAGTTGACATCATTGCTATGACTGCTTGCTTTTCACTGTCAGCATCAGTCCGCATTTTTAATTACTTTGCTTCCTTAGATTTTCATTAGTTGTCATCTCTGTTGCAGCACTTTAAGGAATGTTTGAATGACAAGCTTGAAAATGTAGCTGCATTAATTGCTCTTTTCAAAGTAACAATTATAGTTCTGTGTTCAAGTGTGAGAAATCTGACCCCTGTGATTTATAGGTATTCATTGTTATCTCACAGCAAGAGGTTCTCCCGTTCTCGGCTGGGCTTGGGAGTGCCTTCTGTGTGGAGTCGGCATGTCCTCCCCACGGTTGGGTAGCGTTCGAAAGACATGCGTGCGTAAATGGACATGCCTTCGTTGAAGGTTGGGCGTCGAGCTGGCACCTCAGCATTTCGTAAAAATCTACTGCCAATCATTAGCGGACCGGAGTTCCGCTGTGGCGACCCCTTACCGGGTAAAGCCGAAAGACAAACAACAACAACTTCGACTGAGATGGTTTATGTTTGATTCGCAGTTTTAAATATTATAGCTAGAATTAAAGCCTTTTGTGTTAATCTTCTTTCCCTAACGCCAGAAGAAACATGAACTTTTACAGAAATTACAATGTAGAAAAATGAAAATAGTGACAGAAGTTAAGAAGAGTTAGATGAACATATTTGCTTTCTTTCTTTGTGGCGCTGAGTTTTTTTAAAGGGAAAGACATTTGCATCTGAAAATTAAGCTTGAAAGCCCTGCCATTGTTCAGACTCTAGGTTACACCATTTATCTGAGGTGTGATGCTGGCAATCTGTAACTGATAAGGCACATTTAAATGTCATTGTCTAAGAGGCATTGTTTTATTAATGGATCTGTAGCTGGGATAAGTGACGTAACCTAATAACTCTGCCACTCCTAGTAGCTGTTGTGATGTAACAGATGAGACAAATGTAGGAAAGAAAGGCAAACATAATTATTAAATGATGTTTTTCTGTACACAAAGTGTTTAGTGTTGGATTAAAAGGAAGTGAAAACACTTATTGGAAAGAAAAAACTTGACTTTTAGGTGAAGTTCTCCTTTAAATGCCAGATTGAAGATGTTGTCTTGCTGTAAATAGCTATCCCCAATTAAACAGTCTTTAGAACATGATACTTTCAACACTGGTGTGTGCGTTTTACAATGAAGTGATCTCTTTTCAACCACCAATCTTGTTGGCAAATTGTATTTTCATTTAATGTGGTCAATAGGAGTGGCAACACTCCTTAACCCTAACCACTCATACCACTCGACTGTACTTCATTATGAGGAATGTTCTTCATTTTGAGTCTTAATAAAATCTATATTTCTTGCTGTTCCACATTGAAAGGGTTTAAGCACACATTGTTAATGTTTCTATTTTTCTAAGTAAATAATACTGAATAATATTCAATTGCATTGATTCATTAAAATAAGTATTTTAAGTATGAAGAAATAGTTAATAAGCATGCTGCTAGTTTACTAACGGAAGTCCTTAGTATTTCATATTTTCCTGTTCTACATTGTGAGAGGTAGTGGTACACATTTTGAAGATGGAAGTAGGACACACTGTCTTGGCTCGCACATGTATTGGTGGGGAAGGCCAGCCTTTGGTCAACTGGTGCCCTAGGCAAAATATCTTCACAGTGCCTCCCCAACACCACTCAGTGGCCCCATCCTGGTATACCTACACCATCCAGACTACTGGAAAAGCTCCCCTACTAGAGCGGCACCTTAGGCAGCCGCCTACTTGGCCTATGCCTAAGGCCGGCTATGGCGTGGGGAATGGATGGTGATGACTTGACTGGCATTCAAATGTGGCTGTTAATCAGGACTACTGACTGAAAAGCAGTAGCTAACCAAAAACTCACCCAAATCATCCCTTTCAAACCTTGTCCCTAACTCTAAAACTCGATGCCTAACCCCATTTCCTAAACCCTAAAACTCCATCCCTAATCCTAAAACCCCTCCCTAATCTTAAAGCACTGTCACTAATCCCAAAGCTCCATTTCTAATCATAAACCTCCCTCTCTATCCCTAAAATACCATATTTGACCTTAATTTTGAACCTCATATCCAACCCTAAATCACATCCCTAACAGTGAGGGCCAAAGTCCAAAAGAGTTGCTCTCAGTGTAAATCTGCCATGATTCTGAAAGACCTGTTCTCAGTTTAAGTGACTTATTCAGTGTAAGGACTATCTATAAAAAAGCTTACACCAGGAGCTAGATTCCTAAAGACCTGTTCTTAGTGTAAGTGGTCACTTACACTGAGAGCAAGTCTTTTGGAATCAGTCCCTAATCCTATGTTCTCTAATCTTAATCCTACCTTCCTTACTTAATCTTAAAGCTGCATCCCCAATCCTAACACACTGCCTAAAAGTACTGCAGTTGCCCTTTAAGTGGGCAACAACAACTGGCCACCTGTTGCCATGTCATAGCCACAGTGGGCAGTGTTTGCTACTCTGAATCCTGGTGTGTCCTTATCACCTCAATTGCTGAAAGCTATGTCCCCACCTGGCTAGTTCTAATCCTCATATAGCTAGTTCTGAAGGGTGAATAGAGTTAAGGGTGAGCCTCTTACAAATAGAATTAATAGAAAAATGCAGTCTGCAGATGTGTTGCAGTGACAGTCAATGTGAACTTCATAAGTTATAGTTGTTGTAAATATAGTAATAATGCCCTATGACAAGTGTCTGTGAACAATTCAAATGTATATTTACCATCATCTTTTCATGTGGTGGCACAGTGGTGCAGTAGATAGTACTGTTGCCTTACAGCAAGAGGTTCCCTGGTTTGATTCTTGGCTGGGTACATTCTGTGCAGAGTCTGCATGTCTTCCCTGTGTCTGTGTGGGTTTCCTCTGGATAGTCCAGTTTCCTCCCACATTCCAAAGAGATACAGCAGTTGGACTGGACACTCTAAATTGACCATAGTTGTGAGTGTGTAGTGTGGAAGAACTATCATGGCAGGGCCACCACTTGGTGGTGTAAACCTTGGCTCTAAATGATTGTCACTGTTGAAGTGACACCCTCACCATATGGGAAAAAGGGGTTGTGGATAGATTTATAGTAATCTTTTTACTAAAACCTAAAGGAGAGGTGCACATTTCTAACAAACCTCAAACAGGGTAAAGGTTAAGTCACCAAATTCCATTCATCGACTATGAATGATAAAGGTTTGACAAAGCAACATTTTCTTCTCACTTTGGCAGAGAGATGCACTACTTGTGATAAGTGAGATTCAGAAATCCCATTAATTGCCCTGGCAAAGTGCTCTGAATCACATATTCCAGCAGCTGTTCCAACTGCAAACACAGTTATTACAACTGTTAATGTGTGCTCCATAGAACAGCTTGCGGCCAGACTACAGGCCTCTTAAATGTGCCTCATAATGAAGAATTGTCCTCATTTTGAGTCTTACAAATTCTGTGTTCCAGGTGTATGGTAGACAGGCCACCTGTTATAATAGATTATAATTTTTCTGAAGGTATATTGCATCAGTTATTGCAATTTTCAGCAGTGATTAAACACATGAAAATTAAATATTAATTAAAAAAATATATGTTCCACATTGAAAGGGTCTGTTGTCATAGTTCTCAACTGTTCCTGATTTTGCAAAATGTCACTGATTTTGCTTTATGTTTTAGTCTGCTCCTTTTGAAATCTGCAATTTTCTAGCATTTCATTGAGGATTGCGGTCACTAAATAATGAAAAGCATCTGAGTTTGGGGATTTATATCTTTCAGAAAATGCATTATAATTCAAACATTTCATTCTAGCAACTTTATAAGTGAAATATTAAAAATCAGTTCATCAGTAATTTTTGACTTTACCCTTGATTCTTGTGCTGAGAGGTTGAGAGCTATGTCTGTCATACATTCACTCTTAAGATTTTTTTAAATAAATATCCATGGTAAAAAATACTGAATAATATTATTCATCAAAATAACTTTTTGTAAGGAGTTCCAAGATGGCTGCACACTGAGTAACAGCTTGTTTCTAGCTCTCCCAGTGTGAAAACAGAAACTCAGCAGAGAAGGCCAGTAGACTTGCATTTATGAGTGAATTTCAGTAACTGGCTAGTAAGTACACTGCCTGGATGCCAGGAATAAAGAAATACACAAGACCTGAAAAAATCAGCTACAAAAAGTGAGGAACAAACACTGACTAGGGAGAGTTCTGCAGCTGTTCAGTAAAAAGTAATGCAACCTTCAGATATGACTTCCAGTAGCCTACAGGAAGATACAAGACAACTGCATACAGACCTGGTTAAAATAAACAAAAACACTGATAGAGTATATTAACACAAACAGCAAAAGGCTGGAACAAATGGAAGAATCTTTAAACAGATATTTGGATGAGATGATAAAGCTGCAAAAACAGAAGTTGAAATGAAGAAAATGAAGAAAAGGCTGGCTGAATATGAAACTATTCAGGAAGAGATGATTAAAAATAATACAATTAGAGGACAGAGCACATAGGGAAAACTTGAGATTTTCAGTTTTACCAGAGAAGCTGGAAGGAACAGACTGCATTAAATTTATGAAAGCCCAAATAAGCAACTGGACTGGTATTCCACAGTAGGACTTATTAGTTGAATGGACACATCATGTGTATGCTCCAAATCTAGCTATAAGAAAGCAACCTACACCTTTAATAGTAAGGATGCAATCCTACCAGCAGAAAGAGTTGATTTTGTCAAAATTGTGGCAGAAGGACAAAATACTAAAAGTAGGTGACAACAGCGAGTTTGTGGAGAATGATTACTAATTGTACACCAGGCAAAAGAGAAGTGAATTCATCCCTCTAGTCAGAGAATGTCGAGACGCAGGT
Source organism: Protopterus annectens (assembly GCF_019279795.1). Classification (NCBI taxonomy): domain Eukaryota; kingdom Metazoa; phylum Chordata; order Ceratodontiformes; family Protopteridae; genus Protopterus; species Protopterus annectens. The sequence goes on from NC_056731.1 coordinate 7,184,188, forward strand.
GTGAATCAAACTGCTGTAGCCAGCTGTCTTCAAGGTATTCTTCTCTGGAGGGACAAAATCATTTTTTGATGAAGTGTATGCTAAGGAGGAAGTACAAAAGTTTGTCCAACAAAAACTGAGTTGTGAAACAGAAGGAGATTCAGCTTCAAGCTCCTCTGGTAATAAAGACCACAGAGAGACTGCACCTGTGAAACCTTTTCCAGTATTTCAACGGAAATATTTGGAGAGAAGGAAGGGAGCACAAGAGTTGACTAGAAGAATCGAGAGTACATTGATAATGAAGCAGAGACATAATTTGGGTGATGGAGAAGAACAGTAATAAAATCACTAACTTAATGTGGGATTACAATGCAATAATTATATTTGTGAAATATGACAGCACCAAAAAAATCTGGAAATATTGGACTTCTTCAAAAATTGTTTGCTGAGTGGGGGACTCAATTATATGCCCTACTTCATTTCATTAATGTTCGGAAAATGCTTTGGGGAGGGGAAGGGAAGGGTGAACGCTAACTGTAAGTAAAGAAAACACTTTATTTTCTTAATAGTATTGTATCTGTGTTGCATGGTTTTCTTTGCATGCTAGTTTTGGGTGTAATGGGGATTGTAAACAGGTGTTGTTTTTATTTTTCTCCCCTCTTCTCTTCTTCCTCTTGTGCAGTTTTGAAAAAGATAAGCAGTGTAATGAATAAAAAAAAGGAGCCTGGTTAAGGGGGCATGACAGAGTTGAAATTAATGTTCTTTTTTCATTCTTGCATGGGAAATGACTGATTAAGAACCTTTGTTTTAAGACAGAGAGCAATTAAATGAATAAAGAATATTGAATGTTCTAAAGGATTTTTTCTAGCACTTGCAAATATGTATACTAAGTAGCATTTCTGCAGCTGGTCTTCATGCCTCCATGGAGACAATCTGATAAAGAGAAACTGGAGACAGTCTGGTGGAAGGGGATTGGCTGAAGGAAAAGAAGAAGAAAAAAGAACAGATAAATTGACTAAGACATAATATTCCCTGAAAACAATCAGGGGTTTTCCCAGGTGTGGCAGCTTTAAAGGTAATACAAAACCAGTTAGACTTTAAGTAAAGTTCTCTCAGTGTTTTTTAATGCACTGGGAATACTAATATACACATGTGCTTTTGTTTTTTCTTGTTCACCCTTCTTCTGTCATTTTCTTTGTTCAGTTTTGAGAAATGTAGGCACTGCAATGAAAAAAAATGAGGAGGGGAAGAGATGGGGAGAGTGTAAGGGTCTAGTTAAGAGAGTATAACAAAAGAAAAATCAATGTGCTTTTTCCCATGCTTGCGTACGGAAATGACTGTGTAAAATCCCTGGGTGTTTTCCAGTAACAAGTTTATTACAAAGCATGTAAATGAAAAAGAATATTGAATATTGTAAGGCTTTTTTCTGATAACCAAGGTACCCTTAGCATTTATGTGTCTGGTTTGCATGTCACTAGAAGACAATTTCATAAAGAGAAATGGCTTGGAAAAAGTGTTTTCTGAAAGCATTCAAGTGTTTTCTCAACTGGGAGAGTTTTAAAGATATAAAAAATCAAATAGCATTTACTAATAGCACAGGCTTTACTATGCATCTTAGCATGACTAACCTTTATTTTTGTTTAACTTTAGCCTGTCTGTGTAGCTATCATTCAAAACTTATGTTCTTATTAGGAAGCAAAGACTTCAATATTTGAAGATATAGATAGTTTTGTGTGTTATTGTAAAGTTCATAGGTTTTATGAGTTTTTTTTTTTTTGTGGGGGCGTTGTTTGTAACATAAAAGTTGGAACTAGACATTTAGCAAAAGAGCAGTTATACATAAAATGTGATAATAGTTTCATAGGTTCATAGGTTGGTACTAGGCTATCGGCCCTAGGGCCTATACAAGCCTAGCCATAACAATTCCCTGGCTATTTCTTCCCACAGTATTTACTTTCCTGGACTCTTGTCTAGGAGGGTGACTGACATGATCACCGGGGTGAATTTCCTATCTGCCATCCAGTCATCAAGGTTCCTTTTGAAGAGGGCCAATGAGGCACCTTGCTTGACATGTATGGGCAGTCTATTCCAGAGTCTGGGGAGTCTCTGGGTCAGGAACCTATCCCTCCAGCATGTTTTGTTCATTGTGATGACAAGGTTTAGATCCCTGGAGCATGTGTCTCTGAGGGACTGGGATTTCTTTAAGTGTAGCATGTCTAATAGCTCTGGGTTTGACATGGCCTTGTATGTTAAGCAGAGATCACCTCTGAGTAGATGATATGCAACAGAGTATAGGTGGAGTTTTTTTAGATGGTCAGCATAGGGCATCTGCTTTAGGCCTGTGATTCTTTTAGTGAGGTATTTCTTTAGCCTTTCCAGTTGTTGCAGATGTCTTGAGAGGTACATACCAAACGGGTGTTGTATTCTATAATGGGTCTAATGAGGGATGAGTACAGTGGGACAATGACCTCATTTTTTCTGGATGAAAAGCCCTTAGTGATGACGTGTGCCACATAGAAGGATTTCCTGACTGTTGTGGTGATGTGGTTATCGAAGGTGAGACCACTGTCCACCTGTGTCCCTAAGTCTCTTACCACACTTTCAGTGTTTAGTGTACTGCCACCTATGTGGTAATTCATGGGTACATGTTTTTTCCCCAACGGTGATAACTATACATTTCTTGGCATTGAGCTTGAGCCCATGGCACTGGCACCAAGCATCTGTTTCTGTAAGGCCCTTTTATAGAATATCCACATCATTTGGGGATTCATTAATGGCTCCCAGTTTGCAGTCATCTGCGAACTTTGTTAGCCAGAGTCCCTTAGTGTTGGCCTATACTTCAGAGAAGTAGATGCCAAACAAGAGCGGTCCCAGGACTGAACCCTGAGGTACTCCACTTGTCACTTGTCTGGAGCTGGATTTGGAGTCGGCTACTTTTACAGTGTGGGTTCTGTCAGTAAGCCAGTTGGCAACCCATCGAGTGATGTAGGGATTAATGCCCAGCTTAGTAAGTTTATCTATGATTCCAGAGTGGGGGATGGTGTCGAAGGACTTGGAGAGGTCCATATAGGCTGTGTGGACCACCTTACCCTTGTCTACAGCTCTGGAGACTGATTCAAAGAAGTCAATCAGGTTCAGGAGACAAGATCAGCCCTTTATGAACCCAAGCTGCATGGGGTCCAGTGTTTGAAGATTGCGAATAATAATATTAATTATAATAATAATAATAATAACTAAATAACTAATAAATAAAGAATGCAGTAATAATAACTATATAAGAAAATGATGCTTTCTGTAATATCTTTCAATCTGAATGGTCTTACAGGTAAATATAAAAAAGAAAGAGTAGTGAAATATATTAAAAAATGTAGAGTGCAAATAGCTATGCTACAGGAGATGTACTTGGAAAGAACTGAACACGTGGATTTGATAAAGAAAGGTTTTCAGGATGGTTATTCAGCAAAATACCTGGGACAAAGGAAAAGAGAGGTACTTATATTAATTGCAAGAGGAGCTCCAATACTGATAGAAGAGGAAAAAAAAGATAATAATGGAAGATCTGTGGTACTAAGGGGCTACTGGCAAGGGAGGGGGATTACACTGGCATGTATTTATATTCCACCTAGAACTGCTATAATGAAGCTTTAGAAAATTCTGGGAGAAATAATCAGCTTTCAGTAAGGACTATTACTTATAGGTGGAGACTGGAATTCAGTTTGCAACAGTGAAGATGTGTCGGGGAGGGCTTAGAATGGAAAACATAACAAGGTAGGGTAGATATTTGAAGAAATTTATGAAAATATTTGGCCTGGAAGATGTAAATTCTGTACTAGGAGGTTGGAGGGAATTGACATATTACTCACCGAGATACAAAAAACTGGGCTAGGCTAGATAGATTTTATATCTTACAGGAACATGTGCATTTAATTGAAGGTCTTGAAATGCACGCAATAACTATTTCAGATTATGCATCAATAATAACTAAAATAAAAATGCAAGGTAATGAAATGAAAATGAGACAATGGAGCTTTCCCACCTACCGGTTGAAAAGAGAGGAATTTAAGGAATGAGTTGTGGAATTAATTCAGGAGCTTCTAGAGAAGATAAAGTTATCTTCTGAAAACATAGCTAAGGAATAGGATAAAATTAAAGTGGAGTTTAAAACTAGGTTGGAAATAAAAGAAAGGGAGATATGGTTAAACAATAACAATAATTATTTAGAGGGACTGACAAATGTTAAAGTATTGCAAAATAGGCGGAATGTCTCAAAACAAGAAAAGGAGCAACTGCAGAATGCTAAACATAAAATAAAGGATTACCTCGATAATATGCATGAGTTTAGAAAGATTGCTGTTAAGCAACTGTTTTTGATAATAATTCTAGAGCACAAAAACTTCTAGCACAACAGCTCAGGCAACAAAAAGTGGAAAGGGCCGTCACTAAACTTTGGGAACCTATAACAAGGAAAATAATAAGAGATCCTGTAGAAGTATTATAAATATTTCGGAAATGTTATGAAAATTTGTATAAATCAGAGAAATATAGGAATCAAGAAAAGGTACAAATGGAAATGTTTATGGAAGAATTAAATATGCCAAAGTTAGAAGTAGATGAGGCTCAATTACTAACAGGATAGGAGGGGATGAGATAAAAATGGCTATATATAACCAATCTACAGGAAAGTCCCCAGGAATAGATGGTACTCCTGTGGAAGTTTGGAAGTTAGGAGGGAAAAACTGATAAAGATCTGGAAGGTTTTGTTTAACAGTATTTTAAGAGGAGAAGAAGTACCAGCATTCCGAAAGAAGGTGGTGGTAATGTTAATACCTAAAGAGGGTAAAGCTCCATCGGATCCAGCTTCATACAGGCCCATTTCAATACTAAACCATGATTGTAAAGTGTTTATGTCTGTAGTGGCAAAAGTAATACCAAAATGGATCGCTATAGATCAGTGTGGTTTTGTGGAGGGGAGGCAAACATTTGACAATATTAACAGAACATTGATGATACACAGGGAAGCAGAATGTAAGAAAATACCACTTTTATTGTTGGGTCTTGATGCAGAGAAAGCATTTGGCAGAGTATACTGGGACTTCGTGAGCAGGGCAATGGAAGCATTTGCTTTCCCTGATACAATTATAAGGTTGATTAGAAGAATATATGAGGGATCAGAGGTGCAAATTAAAGTGGGTGGAGTCCTCTCCGATAATTTCTGCTTCAGTAGAGGAACCAGGCAGGGTTATCTGCTTTCCCCTTTGTTGTTTGCATTATATTTAGAACCATTGGCAAAGAAAATAAGGGACTCAGAAATTCAAGGATATAATTGGTATGGTAATCAGGAAAAGCAGGCTCTATTTGCAGATGATATTTTATACATGACAAAACCAGAAAGGGACATTAGAATGTTGTGGAACATTTTTAGACAGTTTCAAATCTTCTCGGGATGCAAAATTAATGAAACTAAAACAAAAGCAATAGCAGTACATTATATACCTACACACAAATTGGTCCAACAATATCCATATTTACATTCATAAAATAGCACCGAATATTCTAAGAACCAAACCAGTACGAGAATGGAGAAAAGAGATTTTGCTGATAGGGTTGACTGTGGTCAGGGATACAGATAATAAGCAAGAGGGGACTGGAATTTATTGGAGAAAACTGGCAAAGGAACCAAGGTATTGGGAGCAAATAACTAGAAAGGGAAAGGTAATAGAATGGGAAGAGGCGAAGAATTTATTTGAACTGCAGGTTAGAGGTTGCCTTTCCTATCAAAGATTGGTATCAGAGTACAGGCAAAGAGAGACATAGGGGGCTCTTAAATGAAAGACTAGCACTGGTAGAGTTTTTAATAGAATCTAGAAGAGAAGTTTCTGTTAAAAAAGGAATAATTAGTAAATAATCATTTCTTCTCTCCTATATGGTGCCCCACTTCTTACCAACCTTCAATCTTCTTTAAAAACAAAGCTATCCTCTTGTTATAACAAAATTTCTTAGTTTGCTACCAGCTATAAAGCCTCCTCCCACCACTGCAATGCCCTATACAAACTAAATTGGCTCGAACTTCTCAACCATCTTACCTACATTCACCTTACTCATGCCCATAAACTCATCTTTAATCCCTCCATCTACCCCTCCCTTGCCTCCTCCTTCAAAATGCACCTACCCAACAAACTTCTAAGATCCACTAACCAGAATTTGCTTGAACTGCACAAGCCTCCCCATCCTCCAGGCAAACACGTACTATCCTTTTACCTAGATCGCCTCTGGAACTCCCTGCTACCTCTTATTCGTACTACTGACAACCACTCTACCTTTAAGACCCTGCTTCATTCCCATCTCAAAACCCTCTGGGAATGTTCCTGCTCTCATCCCCCATGACTCACCTCTTTTTTCCTCATTTCCCACACTCCTTTACTTCTCTCTTCTCTTCATCATACTGAGCTTCTCTGATGGGTCTATATCAGATCATCGAAATGGCTCATTATCGAATGCCATAACATCGAACTGCAAAACCTGAACCCTAACAATATCGAAACCTCAAAACAGCAAATTTTTTCCCAGGAGAAAAAATTTGCTTTCACAAGAAACACACACACACACCACAAGCACACTAAAAAGCAGCAATCCACACACATACATTTAAAAGTTACATACCCTACACCGTACACTACACTGCACATACACTACTATCTATCCACTTACCTTAACCCAGACCCTAACCCTAAGGTCCTTCACTATCGCACAATCACCTCACCCGCACCCTAACCCTAACTCACTTAACCTGCCCCAGCCCCAAATTCTCACTATCGCACACTCACTTCACCCATGCCCTAACCCTAATTCACTTAACCTGCTCCTAACCCCAAATTCTCACTATCGCACACTCACCTCACCTGCTCCCTAACTCACTTAACCCACCCCTAACCCCAAATTCTATCACAATCGCACAATTACCTGACCCGCACCCTAACCCGAACATCCGCACAATCACACACTTACCTTAACCCAACCCGTAACTTTCCACTGCATCACTGAAAACAGAGAAGCCAGAACAATGGGCAACCAAATTCTTTCCCCGGGAAAGAATTCGGTTTTGTGCAGCTTCGCTGTTTTCAGCATTCGTGATATTGGATTCGATATTAGATCATTCGAAATTCTACTGTTTCAATTATCTAATATAGACCCCTCTCTGACTACTACCATCTTCATTTTTCTCATTTACTCCTACTCTTGCTCTACTTTTTTTCTTATTGTCCCTCCCTTCTTAGATTCAACAATTAACACCTATTATTCCCCATCCTACTTTAACTCTTTTAAGATTTCATGTAAAACTGTAATGTCAACCCTGTAACAAATCTAACAGGAATATGCACCAATGGATTTTTCTTATTTTAATTGACTTTGTGTGTGTGTATGTGTATGTGTGTGCATGTGCGTGTGCGTGTGTGTGTGTGTGTGTGTGTGTGTGTGTGTGTGTGTGTGTGTGTGTGTGTGTGTGTTTGTGTAATTTTACCTTTTGCTTTTTTGATTGTATTTTCACTGCAATCATGGATTTTTTTGTCATGTTGTGTAATACCATCGTTCTTCAATAGTATTACATAAATGTAAACACATTGTCTTCATATTACATTGTTGCTCATGGAGCTTTTCTCCCCGGGACTCCAATGGAAACAGGCTCTTCTTGGCCCAATGGACTATTGGACTATCCCGGTAAACAAACTGTAAAATAAATAAAATAAATAAAGCATATAAAACATTACATGATAATTATAAGAATCAATCAGAAGAGCTTAGAAAGGATTGGGAAGAGAGACTGGATAAGCAATTCACAAAGAGACAATGGGGGGATATATGTATATCTCCCAAATGTGCAACATAGTATAGAAGATTTAAGATCTTTGTCTGGAAGTGTTTACATAGGTATTTTTATACCCCAAGTAGACTCCAAACAAATTTTTCCTCAGGTGGATGGCAAATGTTGAAGGTGTGATGAGCAAGAAAAATGTAGCTGGGAACATATGTTTTGGGCTTGTGGTGAGCTGACAGACTTTTGGGATTCCCTGTGGACCGCTCTGTTGGAGATGCTAGGTGATCAGATTGAACTGTCTGGGGAGATGATTTTTTGAGATATGCTACAGAATCAGAATTGTAAAGACATAGAAAAGCCTTGCTGAGTCTAATTATGGTGGCTGCCAAAAAAGCAATTACTAGAAAATGGAAATCAAAGTCTGGACCAACTTTACTAGAAGTAGTGACTATAGTAACAGAGATAAAAGAACTGGAATTGGGATCTTTGGAAAAGGGAAGTTGCAAACTACTTCGAAAAAGTGGGAATTGTGGGAACAATATATACAGAGCAGGAACGAGGTTTAAGAGGCAAGATTTGAATGAGCCATATAATGCTTAAATGACAATGACGGGATGGTTTATATGTGATGTATAATGTTTACAACTACAGTTGTTTCAATGGTTTCTGTGATGTAAAGTGATATCATTTTGTATGTTTTTCATTTATATAAATGTAAGATTGCCTTTGTCATATGTATAAATTTAATAGAGATGTTTTGGAAAAAATAACTTTTTGTAAGAATGAAGAAACTGTTATTGTCCATGCTGTGAGCCCCCTAGTTAAAGTTGTTAATAAATGTTCTACATCTCACTCATTTGTTCCACATTCTGAGAAGCAGTGTTCATACAAGTTGGAGACAGAAGGTTGGGAGTTATGGCTGTGTGGGTAAAAATCGATCCTACTCTGTTAACAGTGCCCCAAGGTACACCACTGCAACAAGACAGCGAACAGATCATTGCTCTGCTGGGCTGTTGCATAATATGGGCTTCTGAGAATTCTCTGTGAGATGCAACATTGTAGACAGCATCATCTGTGATGCTTATTTCCTTAAGCTACACAGACCATTCCCAGAGGCACAGGCATATTGGAATGTTGCTTGGAAATACTGAGCAGTCCCCATACTGTGCACTTGTGAGTTGCTACATATCTGATTATATACCTTTTGTATATTTTTGTTCTCTTGCTTACTACACGAGAGTAGAAGTGTTCATGAATCCCATCCACTGCATCCACATAGGTTTTCTCTGGGTTCTCCAGATTTCTCACTCACATCTCAAAGATTGCCCATACGTGTGTGTGTGTGTGTGTGTGTGTGTGTGTGTGTGTGTGTGTGTGTGTGTGTGTGTGTGTGTGTGTGTGTGTGTCTTCGATGTCTGAGTGAATGTGTGTGCAGACTGCGCAGATGATGTCTTATTCAGGATTAGAGTCACTCCCTGGAATTCAAAAAAGGGCTTGCCACTCATGGTAATTACCTACTATAGGTCAAACAGTTACTGTGATAGTGAATGGTGAGTCCTGGAATGTGAAAACTGAATGAATGAAAATGTCTGAGATTGCCATTTTTCAGACTATTCTCTTTTCCTCAAGGTATGGCATTCAGAGTTGTACTTTCAGTCTTTTTTTTTTTTTGGGGGGGGGTATTTCAGGACTTGGCATCATATGTCTTGACATTTCAGTAGGTAACACTCTTTAATTACTTTTATGTACAGTGAATTACAGTCCAGTGAGATGTAGTTTAATTTGACCAAGGTATTTAACCATTTCTGTTGTTCTTCCTGAATCTTCACTGGCTCTATCCCTGGCTACTGGCTGTGCAGGTATTTGGTATCCTCAACAGGAGCAACTCTCAAACCTATTCATATATACATCAAACAGTTATATGTCAAATTCCATAATTCAGTTTGTATTTCATCCAGACTCTTGGCCACCTTTTTAAACAAGAAACATATTTATTAAATTATTACATATGACATAGACAATCATACATTTATATAAATGAAAACAAGCCATATTGACATAATTTTAGTTGCAAACATTATACATCACAAACCATCTTGTAAAGGGGGTAGTGTGGGAACCAGAAGTCAGATGACCAGATGTGTGTGATATCATTCTCTCAGCCAGCACTGAAATGATGTTTTAATATTAGATGAGACAGAAGTCTCAGGGTAGTCTGTTTTTTTGAAACCTGGCAAAGAAGGATCACTCATCCACTTCATCTTGCCTTGCCTTAGTAAGTAACCAGGGAATAGTAATTCTTTAACTCAGTCAGGAAATATAGTGAGATTAGTTAAGTACTGTTTTTCTGTATCTGTGTGAATCTAACCATCTGTGTTATTTTTAATATGTCCTGTGAATGAAACTCTGGTGTTGTAAATAGATATTTAGTATTTTCATGTTCTTTTATTATTTATTATTAAACGTATTTAAACTTTTCATTATGGCTGGTCTTTTAGAGTAATATTTTAACCCTTGAGAGTACTTATATTTATTTGGTGACTTCTGAAAGTCTTGCTGCATTGGTCAAATGCAATCATTTGTATTAGTATTAATTTTGCTCAGTATAATTGAGTACCCTTGCAAGATCCTTATAGCAGCTGGCTTTGGAGTGTTCTGGTGGTAGTATCTACCTTATAGTCTGGGCTGAGGGGGGCATAGATGGTAAATCTGTGCCAGCCTTCCAAGGTGTGTGTGTGTGTGTGTGTGTGTGTGTGTGTGTGTGTGTGTGTATGTGAAACTCAAATTTCAAAGATTGTGTGTGTTAGCTACTTGGAGCAGGGACACAAAACACTGATTTCACAGACAGGGTGATGGAGGACTTGGTTTGGAACACTCAACTGAAGACTCAACTCTATAGCTATGGATCTATGGTCAGTGTAGAATTTTAATTGAGATCTGGTGAAAGAGAGAAAACCCAGTGTCAATATGGGGGCTTGTTCCCTGTGTGCTCTTAAGGGTGTCACACTATCCTTTTCTAAAGATCCCAATTCCAGTTGTTTTATCTATGTTACTATATTCACTACTTCTAATAAAGTTGGTTTAAACTTTGATTTCCATTTTCTAGTAATTGCTCTTTTAGCAGCCACTATAATTAGACTTAGCAAGGCCTTACTATGTCTAGGCAATTCCAATTCTGTATCATAGCTCAAAAAATCATTTTCTTAATTAGACCAATTTGTTCACCCAGTATCTCTGACAGAGCAGTCTTCAGGAAATCTTTAAAGTCTGCCCACAAATTACACTCCCAGAAAATGTGTTCCCATCACATCTCCAACATTTGCTGTCTACCTGAGGAAAAATTCTTTGTAGTCTACTTGGAGTATAAAATACCTATGTAAACACTTCCAAGCAAAGATCCTAAATCTTCTAGACTTTGTTGCATATTTGGGAGACATGCATATATCCCCCATTGTGTATTGGTGAATTGCTTATCCAATCTCTTTTCCCAATCCTTTCTAACCTCCTCTGATTCTTATAGTTATCATGCAATATTTTGTATGCTGTACTAATTATTTCTTTTTAACAGCAGTTTCTGTTCTACATTCTACTAAAAACTCTACTGTGCTGGTCTTTTACTTAGGATCACCCTATTTAATTATCTTTGTCTATACTCTGATATCAATCCTTGATAGGGAAGGCAATCTCTATCCTGCAGTCCAAATAAATTCTTGGCAGCTTCCTATTCTATTATATTTCCCTCTCTAATCATTTGCTCCAAATATCTTGGTTCTTTTACCAGTTTTCAACAATAAATTCCAGCCACGTCTTGCTTATTGTCTGTATCTCTAATTGCAGTCATCCCTATCAGCAAAATCTCCTTTTTCCATTCCTATCTTGGCTTAGTTCTTAGAATACTTTTGGCTACATTACAAATATACTATTGTGCATGGTTATTGTTGTCTTCCTTAAGAATCTGCACCCAAAATCCCAGTCTCTCCTTGTTTCTTGAGCTTTCTCCTGTTTCATTATCACCCCTTTCCACTTTGAATTATAGGTTTCTGCTTGTGCTATGTATAGGAGCCTTAACTGTGTAGCTCTGAAATACCCCTTCAAATTGGGTAATATCAAACCACCTTGTTCACTTGGAAGAATCAGCTTATCCCACTTGACTCTTGCCATCTTCTCCTCCCAGATAAAAATCCTTCAGCTCTTTATTAATTGCTATCCACAACTTCTTCTCTGGTTGATGAAAAATACACCTGACCCATGTATAAAACTAAAGGGACTAAACATGTTAACTGCTTGTATCTTACTATCCATATCCATATAACAGAGCTTCCAATTTCTCAGTTTTTGTATTGTCTTTTGTTTAGTCTCTTCCCAAATATCCTTAGCTGCCACACCAGAATCCTTTTCAATCTATACTACTAAGTAGTTCATTTTATCATGTCTCCATAAATATGGATATTGCTGAACCAATTTGTGTGTGGGTACATAATTTACAGACATTGCCTTTGTTTTAGCTTCATTAACTTTGTATCCCAAAAAGATTTGAAACTGCCTCAAAATGTTCCATAACACTGAAATCTTTTCTGTTTCTTTTTCAGGTATAACATAATATCATCTGCAAATACAGCCAGCTTTTCTTGACTACCATACCAGTTATATCCTTGAATTTCTGAGTCTCATTTTCTTTGCCAATGGTTCTTAATATAGTGCAAATAATATAAGGGAAAGAGAAAACCCCTGCCTGGTTCCTCTGCTCAAACAGAAATTATCAAAAAGGAACTCACCTACTTTAATTTTCGTCTCCAACCCTCATATATCCTCCTAATCTATCTTATAATTTTATCTGGGGAATGCAAATGTTTCCATTGCCTTGCTCATACACTCCTAGCATACTCTGTCAAATGCTTTCTCTCAATCAAGACCCATCAACAACAGTGGCATTTTCTTATATTCAGCTTCCCTCTGGATCATCAATGTTCTGTTAATGCTGTCAAATGTTTGCCTCCCTTCCACAAAACCACATTGATCCACGTCTATCAATTTTGGCATCACCTTTGCCATTCTTTTAGTCATTATAGACATAAACACTTTATAATCATGGTTTAAGATTGAAATGGGCCTGTATGAAGCAGGATCCGATGGCTCTTTAACCTCTTTAGGTATTACAGCCATCACTGCTTTCTTCCAGAATGCTGGTGCTTCTCCTAATCTTAAAATACTGTTAAATAAAACCTTCCAGATCTTTATCATTTTTTTCCCTCCTAGCTTCCAAACTTCCACAGGAATACCATCTATTCCTGGGACTTTCCTGTTGATTGGTTATACATCACCACTTATATCTAATCTCCTCCTATCCTGTTAGTAATTGAGCCTGCTCTATCTCTAAAGTAGCACATTTAATCCTTATATAAACATTTCTATTTGTACCTTTTGTCGCTCTCCATATTTCTGTACTTCATACAGACTCATAACATTTCTGAAATATTTCTACAAGATCTATTGTTATTTTCCTTGTTACAGGCTCCCTAAGCTTGGTGATAACCCTTTCTACTTTCGGTTTCTTGAGTTGTACTAAAAGTTTTTGTGCTCTGCATTATTATCAAAAAAACAGTTGCTTAACAGCAATCTTTCTAAACTCATGCATATTTTTGAGATAATCCTTTATTTTCTGCTTAGCATTCTGCAATTGCTCCTCTTCTTATGTGAAATCCCCCCTACTCTGCAATACTTTAACATTTGTCAGTCCCTCTAGGTTCATAGATTCATAGGTGTGTACTAGGCTAATGACCCTGGAGCCTTTACAAACCTAGCCCATGGGATTCCCCTGGCATCCTGCCACCCAACCTTAGTTCCTAGTGCCTCTGTTGAGTAGAGCCACTGGAGTGATCCCCAGTGAATTTTCTATTTCCCATCCACTCATCAATATTTCTCTTAAAGAGGGCCAGTGAGGTGTTCTGTTGACACGTATGGGAAGTCTATTCCATAGCATGGACAGTCTCTGGGTTATGAATCTGTCCCTCTAAATAATTGTTGTAGCTTCTTAACCATATCTCTCATTCTATTTACACCCTATTTTTAAAATTCATTTTAATTTTATCCCATTCCCTAGCTATATTATCAGAATAAATTTCTGTCTTCTCTAATAACTCCTGAATAATTTCCACTACCCATTCCTTAAATTCCTCTCTTTTCAACAGATAGGAGGGAAAGCATCAGTGTCTCACTTTTATTTCATTAATCTGCATTTTTATTTTAGATATTATTGGCATGTGATCTGAAATAGTTATTGGATGTGTATCAAAACTTTCAATTAAATGCACATGTTCATGTGAAATGTAAGTTCTGTCTAGCCTAGCCCAGTTTTTGTATCTTGGAGAATAATATGTAAATTCACTCCAAACTCCTACTACTAAATTCACATCTTCTATGCCAAATATTTTCATAAATTTCTTCAAAAATCGACCCCCCTTTGTTATATTTTCCCTTCTAGGCCCACCTAGACACATCTTCCCTTCTACAAATCATATTCCAGTCCCCACCTATAAGTAATATTCCCTATTGAAAACTGATTATTTCAGAATTTTCTTAAGCTCTATTACAGCAGTTTTAAGTGGAATATAAATACATGCTATTGTTATCCTCCTCCCTTGCCAGTAGCACCTAAGTACTACAAATCTACTATTATCTTTTTTTATCCTCTTCTATCACTATTGGAGCTCCTCCTGCAATTAATATAAGTACTTCTCTTTTCCTCTGACTCAGGTATTCCACTGAACAACCGTCCTGGAAAAACTTTCTTTATCAAATTCACACACATGTTAATTTCTGTACAAATACATGTCCTCTACCATAGCTATTTACACTCTGCATTTTTAATATATACTTTACTACTCTTTCTTTTTTGTTTATATCTGTGAGACCATTAAGATTTAAAGATAGTATCGAAAGGGTCATTATGTTGAAAAGTTGTTATTCCTACCTTTTATTTCTAACAGATGTTTCGTTAAGTATCTAGTGCCAGCTTATGTGTTACATGCATGCACTAATGTTTGGCAGGCTGACCTTTTATACAGTTGTTTCTTGTCAGATCCATTTAAGCCTATGTCACGTCTTACAAAACTTTTTGCTTTGTTGAAAGCGCTCAAAAAAAAAAACAAATACACTCCCATTACATCCTAAAAATCTATTAACATAATATTATCACACATAATTATATATATCTTCAAATACTGAAGTTTTACCTTCCTAACAGGAAAAATTGTCCCAAACTGACAGCCACACTCATAGACTTGTGTTAACCTAAAAGGAAGGTTATCCATGCTAAGACACATGGTACAGCCTGTGCTTCTACTAAGTGCTGTTTGGTGTTCTCTTATCTTTATTGCTCTCCCAGAATGAGAAAGTACTGGAATGCTTTCTGAAAACATTATCGACTAACCGGGTCCACTTTTAAATGTCGAAATTCCGAAATCTTGACTTTTAAAACAATGTCTTGACATTTAAAAGTGTGTTAAAAAAAGACAGATACCTTAAATAAAGCATTTGCAGGGGGCAAGCCCCCCTGCACCCCCCATACACCCCCTACTTAAATATACCAACTCTGAGATCGCGCTACAGTGAAGAGAACGATAATACCCCTGTTGCACTTACCATTCTCTTCACTGTAGTGTGATGTAGTGATATATTTAAGTAGGGGGTGTGGGCAGTGCAGGGGGGCTTGCCCCCCTCAAACAGTTTATTTTACTTTATTTTTTTAACCCACTTTTAAATGTCGAGATTCTGAAATCTCAGTGTTTTGGGTACTTTTTTTTAAAAGTCGAGCTTTCGGAATTTCGACATTTAAAAGTGGATCCCTCCTAACCATTGAAAGAAAGCCATTAAAAGAAAGAAGTATTCTGTTTTTATTGCTCTTTATCAGATTGTCTCCATGGAGACAAGGAACCAGATACAGAGTTGCTTATACAAGTATTTATTCATTCATTTATTCACTTATTTATTTGCTAGAGGAGATCTTTATTATGTTCAATGTTCCATTTAATTTATTTGCTTTCTCTTAAAACTTGTTACTAGATAAAGCCAAGAGCCCTAACCCAGTCATTCTTCTATGCAAGAATGAGAAAAAGCACATACTTTTTTTGTATCATACTATTTTGAACATACTTTTCTTCTTTTTTTTTACAATGCAGTACCTACATGTCTTAAAAGTGAACAAGGAGAAAAAAAAAGAAGGAAAAAAACAAGGGCACATGTTTACTTTAGTATCCCCGTTGCACTTGAAAATAACTGAGAAAACATTTCCTTTGTGGCATATAGATATCATGTACTATACAAATGCCACTGCTAAGAACAAAAGTTTGTTTTACTTACAGTTAACTCTTCCATTCCTCTTACCTAACGGTTCTTCAAAACATTAATGACACAAAATAGACATATGCTTTAGAGTCCCTACAAGTTTAAAAAAGCAAAAAAGTCCAATATTTCCATTTTTTGTTCTGTCATGATCATAAATATAATCAATTCTTTCTAATCTTAGACTGGATTCTAACAAATTGTTCACAACAAAACTATACAACAGGAACCCTCCCAGATGACCTTAGTGACCACTCTCTCATATATATTATTAGACATAAAACAACCTTAAATATCCCCTCTTCAGTCAGAACCATCCGCAGCAAAAAACACCTTGACCATGAACTGTTTCTAACCTAACTTAAACAATGTAACTGGTCTCCCCTTAAGTCTCTCCCTATAGATGAAGCAGTTAATTACTTTAATACCACCTTCCTAGCAATCCTAGACCAACATGCCCCAATCCGTTCCATAAGAATGAAAAATAAACCAGCTCCATGGCTCTCAAATCATACTAGGAAATTAATCCTCAATAGAAACAAATCTTGGGCTAAATGGCGGTCCACAAAGGACACAACTGATCACCAAACCTTTAAACAACAAAAAATATTACAAAAAAGCTATCCTACAGGACAAAAAGAACTTTTATATACAACTACAACAAACATCCCTTCATCAACCACATAAATTTTGGTCTACTATTAACACATTACTATCCCCAGGCAGAGTGGAATCACCTAACCCACTAGGCTCCAACCCAGACTGTCCAATGCAAACAGCTAATGCCTTCAATTTTTTCTTTACTACTACTATGCTAAAACTAGCAAATCAGCAAAACCCAGACATATCTAACTTGCCCAATCCAAGCTCTACTCCTCCCCCTTTTCACCTTGAACCTATACCCACCTCCTATATCTCTTCCCTACTTCAAAAACTAAAACCTAATACCCCCCCAGCTGACCAACTACCAACAGAATACCTCAAAATAGGAGCCAAAGCCATTGCCTACCCAATCTCCATATTAATCAACAGAACCTTAAAAGAAGGTTTAATCCCATCAATCTGGAAAATCTCATATATTATTCCTCTTCATAAAGGTGGCAACTCAAATGATTTCTCTAACTTTCGTCCCATTGCTCTACTCTCCCCACTTGCTAAAATCATGGAGAAATGTATCCATAAACAACTTATAACCTACCTACTCCACCATCAGCTCCTAGCTAACTGTCAACACGGTTTTCGGCCATTTCATAGTACCACCACAGCCTTACTATCCTTTACTAACTGTATCAACAAAAATCGTAACAATAATACTTTATCCTCTGCTTTCTTTGTAGACCTATCTAAAGCCTTCGACATGGTTAATCATCAACTTCTCCTCCACCTACTGAAGTCCCTCTCCTTCGACTATTCTGCCATGAACTGGTTCACATCCTATCTGGATAACTGAAAACAAGCTGTTCTCTGGCAAATCCATCTTTCTGACCTTCTTCCTACCTCTCTAGGTGTCCCACAAGGCTCAGTTTTAGGTCCACTACTGTTTTCCATTTTCATAAATGACCTTCACCTCTCTATTCCACAGTCTACCTGTATTCAATATGCTGATGACTCCACTATCATTTGTTCTGCCTCATCACAAACTGATCTTCATTCTCACACACAAAAAGCCTTCTCTACTATTGAAAAATGGTTCTCTAACCACTGTCTTCTTCTTAACCCTAAAAAAACCAAACTACTGCTCTTTACCCCATCTCATCTATCTCCCCCTCTCCATTTCACACTTACATCTGACGATGGCACCGTTATCTCACCTGACCCCACCACCAAACTCCTTGGAATTATTATTGACAATCAACTAAAGTTCGACACTCACATAAATTCTACAATTAAATCTACTAACAAAAAACTTGGATCCCTTTATCGCATTAAACCTTTCCTGACACCAGTAGCTAGAGCCACAATAGCTAGAACCCATTTAATCTCTACTCTGTTATATGCTTCCCCCATATATACCAATCTTTCTAAAAATAATCTTAACAATCTTACTAGATCATACAATAATATTGCTAGATTTGCTACCAACTCTCCTTACAGGACCCACCATTGTCAGAATCTAAAACAGCTAGGATGGCTTGAATTACCACTACTACTACAATTTAACCAACTTATAATCGCCCATAAAGCCCTACACCAACCCAATAACACCCCAATTCTCTACCTTTATAAGACCTTATAATAATTTGAAGAATCTGTGCTCTGCCAACAAAATGTTGATACACACTTCCTTCTCTAATAACTTAGCAGGTGATTCCTTATTCTCAAACTCAGTTGGTAAAATATGGAATCAATTACCAAATGACCTCACTACCCTTACCTCTCTCCCACTATTTAAAACTAACCTAAAACTTTTCCTCTCCAATCACTGGTTATGCTCTTGTAACAACCCTGACTAACCATTTGTTTTTTCTCTAACTGCCTGCCACCAATCAAAATATTATTCTCTACCATAAATCTCTACTTCTAACCATTCCTTATAACCAATCCCTCCTCCTTCTTCTATGCACTCACCTCCCTGAGTATTACTTCTTAGCTGTAACTCTATTAGCCATTTTTTTTCTGTCTTATTCTAATTTTTGGTAACTGCAGAGGTATTACCCCATATTAATATTATTGCCAACATTTTTCCTTGCAATGTTCAAAATGTTGTTTTAAAATGTCTATTCTATAAATGTAAAATCTAAATGTTATTGAATGTTTTTGTATGTCTCTATGTTGCTGTGTAACTGGAGCTTTTCTCCCCAGACCTCCACTGAAAATGGGCATGTATCCAGTTGGACTAGCCCGGTAAACAAATGTAAAATAAATAAATAAATAAATAATCCCACATTTATTTGTCATTTTCTGAGTTGCTGGTTTTATTTCTGTTTATCTCCATCTCCCAAATCCAGTATCTGCTTCGTTTCTAATGTACTGTCAGTTCTTCTAGTCAACTCTTGTACTTTTTTCTGTTTCTCAAGCATTTACAGTTGAAACACTGGAAAAGGTTTCATTAACACAGTCTCTCTGTGGTCTTTATTACCAGAAAAACAAGAAGCAGAATCTCATTTTGTTTCACAGCTTACTTTTTGTTGGATAAACTTTTGTATTTCATCCTTAGCATGTTCAGCATCAAAAAACGATTTTTCTGAAGATAACTAGATACATCACTTTTAATCTAATGCCTGCTTCTTGGCATTCCCTGTTTAGTAGAATAACTTTATTCCTCTTCTGTCTAGTGTACAGTGAGTAAACATTTTCAACAAGCACTCTATCTCCCACTTTTAGTACTTTGTCCGTCTGCCACTGTTTTGTCAGAAGCAACTCCTTCTACTGGTAAGATTGCATCTTTACTATTAAAGGTCTAGGTTACTTTCTCATGGCCAGGTTTGGAGCATGCACACAATGTGCCCTTTCAACTAACAACTCATGCTGTGGAATACTGGTCCAGTTGCTTATTCGTGCTTTCATAAAATGAATACAGTCTGTTCCTTCCAGCTTCTCTAGTACAGCAGAAAATCTCAGGTTTTCCATGCATGCTCTGTCCTCTAATTCTATTAGTTTTTTGAAACATCTCTTCATGAGCAGTCTCATATTCAGCCAGCCTTTTCTTCATTTTGACCTCTGATTTTTGCAGTTTTATCACCTCATCTGAATATCTGTTTAACCCTTTTTCCATTTTATCCTGCCTTTTGTTATTTGAATTGATAAACTCCTTCAGTGCTTTGTTTATTTTAATCAGCTCTGAGTACATTTAACTTATTTTCCCTCTAGGTTACTGGAAGTCATGTCTTGCTCCAAAGCTGGAGCTTGCACTGTTTTTTACTGAACAGCTGCAGAATTCTTCCCAGTCAGTGTTTTTTCCTCACCTTTTGTGGTTGATTTTCTTTC
This sequence comes from Protopterus annectens, assembly GCF_019279795.1. Taxonomy (NCBI): domain Eukaryota; kingdom Metazoa; phylum Chordata; order Ceratodontiformes; family Protopteridae; genus Protopterus; species Protopterus annectens. Next base: position 7,204,247 of record NC_056731.1, read on the forward strand.
AGGTTCACTGGATTTCTTTTTTGCTGGCACCCAGGCAGTGCACTTCTAGCCAGTTACTAAAATTTACCCCCAAAAATGAGTTCACTGGCTCTGTCTTCTGAGTTTCTGTTTTCATACTGGGAGAGCTGAAATTAAGCTGTTACTCAATGTGCAGCCATCTTGAAAGTTGCAGGCTCTTGGTCATCTTGAGAGCATTCGGTCTTAACACTTTTTTATCTTCTGTGGATGGTGAAGACTTAGTATCATTGTGACTCACTTCTGACTCTTTGAGATGACTCTTCCTCAAATATTCAGTCTCTACAACACAGCCCATTTCTTCCATCACTAACATTTCAACACCATCTGAGCATTCTGGAAAAGTCTCCAACTTCAGGCATCACCATGCACATGCCTCCTTGTGCAAACATCTTTTGGTGACAAAACTGTTTCACAGCAATACATGCCCAGTTTACAAAATAGAAATAACTACCACCAATATGTCAGAGAAGGCCCTGCAAACAGCACCACAAACAATATATGTTAGTAACTTGGTCTTAAGAGAATATGACAAATGAATACTCCTTTTTGGACTATGTCTGCCACACAGCAACCAGTGAAAACCAGACTAAACCAACTAACAATGATAGGTTATGCATTATATATAAAGTACCTGCATGGCCAATAACTTCCCAGTTTCTTTAAGTAAGTAAGCAATACCCACCAGAAGTTATTATCAGAATGTTTTGAAACACGGTGATATTTAAAAAAAAATAAACATAAATCAAACAATAAAGAAATATTGTAAAAATAATAACAAAAGTATAATTATGTACATCACTTGTTAATTCCAAGGAGAAGGACATTTTATATAATGCCTCTAATCAGATGAAGGCTCAGACTATCTATAATACCAAAGTAGTAGTGAAAATAATAAAGGGGATCTTCATTATGTCATTTAAATAAATATCTCCCCTCCCTTGACACTTCAACCAAGAGAGTGAATAAACACAAGGTTCCATAGAAAGAGGTTCCCGAAGAAGAGATCAGCAGTAAGTACAGAAGATGGAAACAGAATCATTAAAATGTTATATAATCAGCCTCTCCAAATCAGAGACTCCACAATGAGTTTGCTAATGCTAAGCTCTGTGTTGAATATAAATAATATCATCCAAAGCAAAGATGCTGTGATAACCAAAAAGTCTCAGGCCAATTAAGTTAGTATAGCTTTTACCAGGAAATAACAGGATAAGGAGCTATCAACTCTTCTAGTGTGTGTGTGTGTGTGTGTGTGTGTGTGTGTGTGTGTGTGTGTGTGTGTGTGTGTGTAAGAACGTGAGACTGCATGTAGGGAAATAGTGTAACAGATAGCAAGGTCATAACAGAACAGCTGAAAATAGATTTAATTGAACATGAACAATGTTACTCCAAGTATGGTTGCAAGCATAAGGAAAAGTCTTTGACCAAAAATGCATCTGTTGTGGGTTATTGAATCATTTCTCAAAAATGAGCATATAAAAGAAAAGGAAAGATAATGGGTAAGGAAAGTTTTGCAAGCAATTCCAAATAAAAATTCAGACAGCTCATTTGCTAACTCAGAAGCAGATAATGAGTTGTTTATGAAAGTCATATATGTATAAGCACTGAATATTGTTTCTTCAGAAAGGGCAGTAGTATGTGAATGTTGTAGCAAAATAAATCACTGTGCTGAGGAACTGTGTATTAACAACAGAAATGCTCATTTTAAGTTTCATACCTGTGCAGAGTGTAACATCTTGACAAAAAGAACAATCAGGAAATTGAGGATGTGAGACAAAAAGATGCTGAAAAGCCACATTACTGACTCATTCAGACCACAAGCTAGCATCAATTCATCAAAACAGCTATACTATATTCACAAAAATAAAGCCTACAATATCATATGTCAAAATGCTACTCCAAAACAACCTAGTAAACTCAATGGCTTATGGACATTAAGGCATGATTAAGCTGCGACATACAGCTGCAGTTTCATAGCACTACAACACATAAGCAGTTAGTGAAGGCAAACATTAGTAAATTCATAAAGCTAGGCAGTGACATGCTTATGCAGACTACATGCTGCATGTTTCTGAAGGCAAATATTTGCACAGTTATGCAGAACTTGATTTACAGAGCAGAAAATGAATGTTTTTTTAAAGCAAATACATCATAATTTGACAGTTCAGTTCTTGTTGAATTAATGCAGATAACTGAGAAGAAATTACAGTGAATGGAGTAGTTAGGTGTGACTATGAAATAAAATAAGCCTACTCAATGGGGGAACAGTATGGTAATAATAGTTAGACTAGTCAAGATTAGACCCTGCACATATTCACAAGACTTGAAGAGATTTATTTTTTGGGACCATTAATCACTGATAAATGTTAAAGATGTTGCATTCATGATGATTACGGCTAACCATTTCTGAGTACTTGTGCTAACCAGAACTTCTGGAAAATCAGAATTGATTCTGACAGTTTAAACTATATAAATTAAACACACCTTTGAGATAAATGTAGATTCCTAGGAATTACATTTCTTTATTTCTTCAATACCTGAAGTCTTTCAAAGACCTTATGCACAAATCATTGAGGGTCTAGAAGATGTTGCAAACCTCACTTATGAAATACTGGTTTGAGCTGAAACCAGAATGCAGCCTAAAGCTAAGAAAGACAAAGAGATTTCAAACAGAGCAAAGATGAATGCTAAGCTTATGTTACTAGTATTAAATAGACAGCATATATCCTGCTGCATACATGATCTTGAGAAGGTGAGTGCAGTAGTCTAAATGGAAAAATGGGGGAAAACAGCAGATAAACAAACTATTTTAGGATTTTTAGACACAGTTCAGTATTTATCAAAATTCATTCATGAAAGCATCTCTGCCTTTAAGGAATTTGCTTAAGAAGGACATAGAATGACACTAGAAGCAGGAATAAGAGAAACTTTCACAATGCTAGAATCTCCCACTCCACATATGTATGTATGTATGTTTATATGTGTCAAAGTCAGCTGTGTGGCAGCCTATTGCTTGTGGTTCTGCAGCATGGACTGGATCACAGTTAAGATAAACTCACAATTAAAATGAACTACTTGCTATAGTATATGATTGTGAGAAGATCTACAAGTATATGTATTGGAAATAGTGAGGCAGATCATAGCCAATACACAGTATTTTCTAATGTAGCTGTGTAAAGCACCATTATGCCTATAGGGAATGCTGTTGTCCTTACAGATATATGATTTGAAACCAGTATATACACCATGAAGAGAGATGTATATTGCACTTTTTTGCACCTATTTACTGCTAATGTCTGTCAGCTATCAGCCCCCTCTTAGCCAATTGGCTCATTCAATCCCCTTCACCAGGATGAGAGTAAACTAGGAAGGACCATCATCTAGACAGCCATCAAGGGCAGTTCATATTTTTCTATTTTTTCTCTCTCTCCATAGCTGCACACACTTTGCTTGGAGCTGGGAGGGGTGTGCAATGGCCCATTCATGGAGGATGTCCCCTCACTTCTACAAGGAGTGTTCCCTATAACCAGCCCTGTCTCTCCTCCTGGACAAAGAGTGGTGGTCTCTCAGTGTCCATCAAGGAGAGTGCTCCACCTAAAGTGCTCCCCACAGTGAATATGAACCCCCTCTCATCCCTCAGAAGAGGTGAGTGAGACACTACCCTTCATTTCTTTCTATCCATGCATTAAGTAGGGGCTCTCTGACAGAAAGTGAGAGCACTAATTGCTTAAATCATGACTTAAAAAAGATGTCTATTATTCCCTGCCTACCATTATCTGAGGATGCATTGCAGTGTGGATATTAAACATCATCACTTGTTATTCATATTTCATAATATTAAAGCATATTAAAAACTACATTTACTGTTTAACAATTGAGTTGAGTGCTTTCATCCACAATGACAAAGTCCATTGTAGATGAAATTGCTCAACTCAATCGTTAAATATTAAATATTGTTTTTAATGTGCTTCAATGAGTTTGAGTATAATTTGTGGATTATATTTTTGTCCTGAATTACTACATGGTCTGTTGTGGTGTTTGGTGCTTCTGGCTCCTTTTTTAGCAGGACTTTTTGATTATTTAGTGTTGTGGAATATTTCGAAACAGTTTCAAGTCTTTTCAGGATACAACATTAATGAAGCTAAAACAAAGGCAATAGCTATAAACTATGTACTCAAACACAAATTGGTTCAGCAATATCCATATTTATGGGGACATGATAAAATGAAGTACTTAGGAGTATGGATTAAAAAGGAGTCTGCTGTGGCACATAAAAGCATCTGGGAAGAGACTAAACAAAAGGTAATACAGAAACAGAGAAATTAGAAGCTCTGTTTTATAGATATGGATAACAAGATACAATTAATTAAAATGGTTTGTCCCTTTAGTTTTATACACAGGTCAGGCATATTTTTATCAACCAGAGGAGAAGTTGTGGATAACAATTAATATAGGGATGAAGGATTTTATCTGGGAGAGGAAGACAGCAAGAGTCAAGTGGGATAAGCTGATTCTTCCAACAAAACAAGGTGTTTTGGGATTACCTGATTTGAAGGGGTATTTCAGGGCAGGGCTATACAGTTAAGGCTCCTATACAAAGCACAAACAGAAAGTTATAATTCAAAGAAGAAATAAGTTTTAAAAACAAAACTGTCAGTCCACAAGGGATCATATAACCAAAAATAAAAAACAGCAATAAACAGACCACAGCGGTCAATCGCTCTTACTTTATTCAAACACAAACCAAATGAAGTTCATTTGGTTTGTGTTTGAATAAAGTAAGAGCAATTGACCGCTGTGGTCTGTTTATTGCTGTTTTTTATTTTAAGAAATAAGTGGTGATGAAATGGGGGAAGCTCAAGAAACAAGAAACAAATGGGATTTTGGATGCAGGACCTTAAGGACAATAACAATAACCATACAGAATACTATATTCATAAAGTAGCAGAAAGTATTCTAAGAACTAAGCCAATGCAGGAAAAGAGAAAGGAAATTCTGCTGATAGAAATGACTGCTATTAGGGATACAAACAAGAGGCAAGCGGGGACTGGAATTTATTGGAGAAAATGGGCAAATTAACTAAGGTATTGGAAGCAAATAATTAGAGAGGGAAAAGTAACAGAATGGGAAGAGGCCAAGAATTTATTTGGACTGCAAGTTATAGATTGTCTTCCTTATCAAGGATTGATATCAGAGTATAGGCAAAGAGAAAGAAATAGGGGGATTCCAAGCAAAATACCTGCTCTGGTAGAGTTTTAGTAGAATCTAGAACAGAGGGATAGTTAGTAGAACATATAAAATGTTGCATGATGACTATAAGAATCAATTAGAGGAGGTTAGAAAGGATTGAGAAGAGGGATTGGATAAGCAATTCACAAAGAAAGGATAGGGGATATATGTCTGTCTCACAAATATGCAACAAAGTCTGGAAAATTTTGGATTTTTGTTTGGAAATGTTTACATAGGTATTTTTATACCCCAAGTAGACACACAATTTTTATTCAGGTAGATAGCAAATGTTGGAGGTGTTATGGGGAAGAAAGAGATAATTGGGAACATATTTTCTGGGAGTATAATGAGTTAGCAGACTATTCTATCAGAAATACTCTGTGAGCAAACTGGTATAACTAAGGAAATATTTTTTTTGAGCTATGATACAGAATCATAATTACCCAGATATAGTAAGGCCTTCCTGAGTCTGATTATGGTGATTGCCAAAAGCAATTACTAGAAGCAGTGAATATAGTAACAGAGGTAAAACAACTGGAATGGAATCCATACCTCTCAACCTCTTAGTGCAAGAAATCTGGGCAAAGCCTAAAATCCTGGGGGGGGGGGGGTCAAAGGCCCAAAAATAAGGACAATTTTTAAATATTTTTCCTATAAAGTTAGAAAGTTCCTAGAATAACAGGATATGTTAACATGCATTTTCTAAAGGATGTTATGTCCGAAACTTAATTAATCAGTGGTCTGTCAGAAAAAAAACACAAATTTTATGGGGAACAGATAAAAAATATAAGGCATAATCTGGACATTCTGTGATAATCTGGACAGTTGAGAGGTATGGTTGGATCTTTAGAAAAGGGGAGGAGAAAATTACATAAAAAAATTGTAATTGTGGGAACAAGACATGCAGGCGAGGAATGAGGTTTAAAAGAAGACAGGATTTAAATGAGCTATGTAATATTTGACTGACAATGACTGGGTAGATTATAAGGGATGTATAATGTTTGCAACTAAAATTATGTCACTATGATTTGTGATGTAAAATGCTTGCAGCTAAGATTGTATCAATATGGTTTGTTTTCTTTTATATAAATGCACGATCATCTATGTCATAAGAGATAATTTAATAATGATGTTTCTCATTTAAAATATATATAAATGTTGTACATATCTGACATAGTTAGTCTTCTCAAGTCACTGCTGACTTGGATTGCCAATCTCATTTTATAATGATACTCTTAACCAGATGAAGCTGGAATGTCACACAAGATGACTGAAAATGGTTTTTTCTTCTTTATGGTCATACATACCTTTAACTTCCAGTAAAATCTCTTCTTGAGGTTTAAATGAAGGCAGAATTTGAATGTCCTATGTAATGTTTGACAATGACTGGATAGATTATAAGTAATGTATAATGTTTGTAACTAAATATATGTCTGTAAGGTTTGTTTTCATTTATATACGTGTATGGCTGCCTATGTCATACATGATAATTTAATAAAGATGTTTTTTGTTTAAAAATATATATCCTGTGTAGCATAAGCTATAAATACAAAAAGAAAGTATTGCAAATATTTATCTTTCATAATGCTATCAGTACTACTTTCCCATACATTTCTAGTACCCCTGTCATGAATTCTCATTTATAAATGACAGTCATGTCATCATCATTAACATGAATCTTACCATCAGATCAATGAAAGACACAATCCTCCTAGTAATAAGTCATCTATAACATCAGTATGAACTGCTTCCCAATAATTTATAACTTTATTGTTATTTTTATATATTTTGCACTTTCCTAAAATACTTGCTGCCTAACTTGAGTGATTACAACTAAATATGGTGGTATTAAACTTATTCATGTAAAGCTGGGCTTATCCATACATTTTCATTTGCAAATTATGCTCATTTGTATGAATCATATTAATATGTGAGAGTGTATGTCCACAAATTCACTTAACTACACCTAGGATAGCTGTGGACGAGCTGTGCTGACCGGCGCTGAGCCAAGCTGGTTCAGGAATGTGTGAATGAGCCTAATATATCTCAAATTTCTTTATGCATAGAAAAAGTAAAATGGAGGTCAACATTTGGTTTGCATAATTGTGAAGCCTAAACCATGCCCATCCTGCATATGATCACATACCTTATCACCTCAAAACTGTCACTAGTTTGTATTATAGTAAATAACACCTACAGGAGTAATTATTTATATAGGAAAATGAAAGAAAAAATATATTTACTGATGCAATACTTAGGTGTGCTTACAAAACTAGATAACGCATGACCTTAGAGTCAATTGCTCAAAAAAGATTGCAACATTACTGCATAGAAGCAAAAACTCATATAAACACATGAACAATTAAAGAATTAATAACTGACTTCCCCATGTGCCGTATCAAAAAAATGTAAAACTATTCCTTTAAAAAAAAAGTCTGTGTGACAAAAAAGTTTGGTAAAAATTAAAGTTACGTACTTACCATTAAGACAGATCTGAGTTGTCTGCTTCCGTCCTTCCTCAATGGATGGATATTTGGATTGAAGATGGATCTGACTTTGGCCAGTCTCAGACTTGGATCCAAGACTTAAGTTCCTCCTATTACCCATAATTCCATGCTAAACATGTATTACCTCAGATTGAGTTTGTCCTTACCTTATTAATATGAAATAACTGTATTTAACATAACAGAAAGACACAGAAACACCGCATATAGATCCAAAGTGTGGAGAGTACCTAACTAAGCTGCAATGGTTATCTGTGCGGTCCCACCAGAAATGAAAAAGGAAGGAATTTCCAGGTCAGGGGAAGGGGGATTCAGGAAGAACAGAAGCAGACAACACAGCTCTATTGTTGCAGTAAGTGCATAACTTTCATATCTGATGCATAGCAAGTCTGACTACTGCTGCTCCAAAAGTTATCATATCCCACTACCTAAAGAACTTGCACAGCTGAATTTCACCTGCAGTTGCAAAAGTTCACAAGGAACAATACATTAAGTTAAATCTATTGAACCAAGTGCATAGTAAATCTGACTACTGCTGCTACAAAAGGTATCATATCCCACTACCTAAAGAACTTGCACAGCTGAATTTCACCTGCAGTTGCAAAGATTCACAAGTAACAATACATTAAGTTAAATCTATGTAAGGCAATTTCCAAGCCTCCAACTGATGACTTAATTTGTGAAGTCATGCATTTATGTGTTCTGTTTTGTAGTGCTGAATCTGCTGGAAGGCTATCCCCACCCCCACTTACTTACCTGCAATCATAGGCCTTTTACTGCTGAAGTTGAAGCTAAATTAACACTTTTGCATATTTTACTCTTATCAGTGTAATATATCCCTGGAAAGACAATGAAAAGTCCATAGCCATAAAATTAAATGCTGTGACTCAAGTCAATTATTTAGAGTTCAGAGACATTGTCTTTGTATCCATGAACATTCTACCTCACTGATTATTTTTGGTGGTAAACCATCTGATGGAGTTCGTCCCACTCCATTGGCTTTGCTCACTCCTCTCCTCTGCCCCCAGCACCTCTACTCATATCCAAAGCAAGCCACTCCCCCTCATTCCTGTGATCTAATTGTATACAACTCTACCTTGTCCACACCCACATTTCATTCATACCTTACAAACGTTTATATAACCAAACCTATCTGCTTTCCCTTGTATCCATCATCTTGAATTCTCTTCCCCCCTACTATAATTCTTTGCACCTTACTCTACTCCACTGTCAATAGACTCATCACTTCAAACTATCTTACATTAACTACAGGCTTGCCATCTTCTCTTCTAATTATACACACTTCAACCTAACTTTGCACGATAGTTTTACTACTGGCCAATCACGTCTCCCCCTACCCCTTCTTACCACAGTCTACAAGGCAAAAAACCTAACCATATTGACATATCCCACCCTGATGTCAAATCATTTCCAACCTCACCTAAACTGCTCACATATCACTAGATAACATACATGTCTATTTACACCTTATATTACAGTCAAACACACACATACCACTTTTACTATTTTTTTAAACCCACCATCACAGCTGACATGCTACTCCTTACCTGTCTAACCTCCTTACTCTTAATTCTCAACCTCACTACAACCATATCCTCTCATACCCCCACACACCAATACACATCAACAATCTCCTCCAACCATCTCCCCAATAAACAACACAGCTTCTCACACATCTCCCCCAGCTTTTCCCCTATACACTCTCATATTATTCAAACCACAAACTGGCCTCCTCACCATCTATGAAAACACACTTGTCACCAGTACCAGCAGCTATAAATAAAAAACACTTCTCATGGTACTCAATCATCATTACCTATCTACTCAAATGTGGAGACATACATCCTAACCCAGGCCCACCCTCTTATCCTAACCACAAGAGTAACCCCAAAGATTTAAACATACTTGCACTAAACCTTAGACGTTTGTGTAATAAAATAACCTCACTGCATGCCTGGATTTATCAAAATAAATATGACATACTAGCCTTTATCAAAACATGACTACATCCCAATGTTAAAGACTCAGAAATAATACCACCAAACTTTGCAATAACCAGAAGAGATACATCTAAAAAAAAAAAGTGGGAGGGATAGCCCTTCTATATCCCTCTATACTCAACATCTCACCCTACACCAGTAATATACCTATATTTTCTAATGCTCATGGGTTCATAGGTAGGTACTAGGCTATCTGCCCGAAGGCATTTATAAGCCTACCCAGAATGTGTTGACTTTCGCCACCCCCTTAGATTAGTTCCCTGTGCCTCTGTCCAGCAGAGCCACTGAAGTGATCCCCGGGGTAAACTTTCTGTTTCCCATCCACTCGTCAAGGTTTCTTTTGAAGAGTGTTAGCGAGGAGCTCTGCCTAATGTAGGTTGGGATCTTGTTCCAAAGCATGGGAAGTCTCTGGGACAGGAATCTATCCCTCCAGCATGTCCTATTTATTGTTGTGGTGAGGTTTAGATCCCTAGAGCGTGTGGCTCAAGGGGATACATTTTTCTTTAGGTGGAGCATGTCCATCAATTCTGGGTTGGACATGGCCTTGTATATCAGGCAGAGATCACCTCTGAGTAGGCGGTATGCAACCGAGTACAGCTGGAGTTTCTTCAGTCGAGCTGCATAGGGCATCTGTTTGAGGCCAGTGATCTTCTTGGTGAGGTACTTCTGTGGTCTTTCCAGCTGTTGCAGGTGTCTTGTAAGGTACATCCCAAATGGGGTGTTGTACTCTGTGATGGGTCTGATGAGTGATGAGTAGAGGGGCACAATGACCTCTTTTGATCTGGATGCAAACCCTTTTGTGATTAGGTGGGCCACATAGAAGGATTTTCTAACCACTTTGGCAATGTGATTATCAAAGGAGAGATTACTATCTACTTGGATCCCCAGATCTCTTATTATGTCTTCCATATTTAGGGGACTACCACCTATGTAGTAGTTTGTGGGTACTTTTCTTTTTTCCAAAGGGGATGACTATGCACTTTTTGGCATTTAGCTTGAGGCAATGATTTTAACACCAGGTATCCGTCTCAGTAAGACCCTTTTGGAGGATGTCTGTGTCAGCCGGAGAGTCAATTATAGCCCCTAGTTTGCAGTCATCTGCGAACTTGGTCAGCCATAGTCCTCCTGTGCTTGCCTGTACCTCTGAGAAGTATATGCCGAACAGGAGGGGTCCTAGGACTGACCCCTGGGGAATGCCACTTGTAACCGGTTTAGAGTCGGACCTAGCTCCTGCAATTCTCACCATGTGGGTTCTGACTATGAGCCAGTTGGCAACCCATCTTGTGACGTAGTGGTTTATGTTCAGGCTGGTGAGCTTGTCTATAATACCGGAATGGGGAATGGTGTCAAAGGCCTTTGCGAAGTCTAGGTAGGCTGTGTGTACCACCTTTCCCTCGTCTATAGCCTTGGTAACTGTCTCAAAGAAGTCCACCAGGGTTAGGAGGCATGATCTGCCCTTAATAAAGCTGAACTGGGTAGGGTCCAGTGTTTGGAGGTTCCCAATGTCTCTGTTAATGAGTTCCATGATGATGCGCTCCATAGCCTTGCATACCAAGCTAGTCAGGCTTATAGGGTGATAGTTCCCAGGGTCTGTTGTGGCTCCACCTTTGTGGTGTGGAATATAAAGCAAAATATAAAGAAAACTCACCAAAAATGGGACTCTTATATAGACACAAACATTTATTTACTGCAGCAACCAAAACTAACCTTGCAAAAACATTTTTACTTCCCTCCCTTCTTTACGGTGTCCTTATGCTAACTAACTTACAAACTTCTACCCTAAGCAAGATGGAACAGTGCTACAACAAAGTTGAAAAGTTTGTCACAAACTCTAGATATCACACACACCACTGCAAACCACTACTAGAACTAAACTGGCTTGAACTCCTTAACCAACTTGCCTTTATTCAGCTATCCGCCTTGCACAACCTTATTTTTAAGCCTACTACGTGCCCTGCACTACCCAATCTAGTCACACCTTACATACCAAATCGATCCCTATGTCAGAAGACAAAACTCTCTAAGCTATCTCAAAACCCACAAGAAAACCAGGTCACTCTCTGTATTCTTACTCTGTCTCTATATTATGGAATTCACTACCTCTAGCTACCAGGTCTATACCCAACATAACCCATTTCAAAGCCTCTTTAAAAAATCATCTCAAAAATACATGGCTCTGCTCCTGCATAAAGCCTGCTTAATGCTCAGCTCTTTCCTCTTCTTCCACACTAGCCTCATCCTCCTCTTCTGTCACATTTCACTCCCTCACAGTTTGCAAGGGCCTAAAGCTCTCCTAACTCCATCTATCTTTCTATACCATATCCTTAAGTTACTGCTCAAGCTGTAATGTCTCTATTCTTAGCTCTCTCCTATCTTTCTGCATCACTACCTTTCTGGCTATTATTTTCCTAACTGAAACCAACATTCTATTTTTTCATGTACTAGAACAGTTAATGTCATACAGTGTACTACTTTTGGACACTATCTGCTCATAGGCTATGTATATGGTGAGAGTGACTATTACTATCTATGTTCTAACTCTATAGGATTGTCTAGATGTGTAATCGTGTAACATAGTTTCTTTCAACTTATTTTTGTATAGTATTTCTAATGTCATTTGTATTGTATCATATTGTACTGCGGTGGTGGTGCTGCGGTAGCATTGTCACCTCACAGTAAGATGCTGTCCTGTCTGATTCTCAGCTAAAGCGTCTTCTGTGTGGAGACATGCATGAATGGGCGTACCTTCGTTGAAGGTTGTGCGTCAGGGCTGGCAACTCGGTACGTAAAAATCTGCTGCCAATCATTAGCGGACCGGAGTTCCGTTGTGGCGACCCCTAACCGGGAAAAGCCGAAAGTACAACAACATTTGTATTGTATATTGTATTTGTTCTGTATGTGGAGCTTTTCTCCCTAGGCCTCTGCTGAAAACAAGTTCTGTAGACCCAGTCAGATCAACAAATGTCAGATAAATAAATAAATAAATCTCTTACATCCATTCTTCAATGGATGGGACAGAGTCCCCAGCTACTATGTCTCCTGGGAGGTCTCATGAAAGGATATTCCAGTGGATAGCTAAATGAAATGAAGCTCTGGATCTGGACTGCAAATCTAATTTGTACTGGGATATGAAGGTATGGACATTGGACCAAGTAACTGCAGCACAAATGTCATCAATCAGGACCCTTGAAAAGAAAGTAGCAGAGATGGCCACCAATTTGGTGGAATGAGCCTTATGGTTTCTAGGTAAAACCAAACTCTTCTCCTTGTAAACATAGGAAATATAATCTGAAAGCCAATGGGTGTGGTTTGCTTTAGTTACTGCTTTACCCTATTTTAGTGAGGAGAAAGACACAAATAAATGGACAGTTCTCCTAAATGTCCTGATACAATGAAGGTAGAATCCGAGCTGTCAGTAGATATCCAATAAATGTAGCAGCATATATTCCCTTTGTTGGCGAAATGAGGGAAGAAGATGGGAAGATCAATCAACTGGTTAAGAGAGTGCTGTGAGGCTACCGTAGGTAGGAATGAGGGATTCATCATTAATGTCAGACTGTCCTTGTGAAAAATTAAATATAAGATCTTGCAGGACAGAGCATGCAGTTCAGAAACTCATCTTGAAGAAGTGATAGCTACTAAAACAGAGTTTCTATGTCAAAAACTTTAAGTACATTCTTCACCCCAGGTTCAAATGGGGGTGCAATCAAAGCCTGTAGGAGGAGAATAATATCCTGCGGAGGTTTAGAGTCCTTAAGCTGAGGCCGTAGCAATAAGTCACCTCATAAAAAGCTTTTGATAGCTTGAAGAGAAGCATTGGATGTTTGATTTCCCCTATGCGGAAACAAGAAATGACAGCCATTTGCAATATATGGAATAACTAACTCCATCTTGGAAAGAGAAGCCAGGAAGTCTATTATATTAGAAAGAGGAGCTGAAAACAGATCCAAATTTCAGTTTGTAGCTCACAGAGAGAATGTTTTGCCATCACCAGAACAGGAGAAACCCTGCAGTCAGTCTGAGCACCCTTATGTCCAGGTGAGAATGAGACTGGAGGTGGGGAGCAGTATCCAGCATCCATTGTGGATATACGAGATGAGGCCAGAAGAATGGAAACCGTACCTGTTCAGGCCAAAAGGGGACAATGAGTATTACTGTAGCCTTGCTCCACATTGCTTTCCATAAGAATAGGTAAAGTGTAAGTTTACAGGAGACCAGGGGGCTAAGTGTGGATCAGAGCATCCCTTGGGAACATTCCCTCTTGGGGAAACAGGGTGAAGAACCTGCTGCAGTTGTTGGAAATGGAAACAAAGACCTCACAGCATCATTGGTCCCAGAGGATGAAGATTTGATTTGTCACTGACTGATTGAGGGACCATTTATGAGAAAAGAGGATAGATCTTGTCAACCCCTCTGCCAAAACATTGGACTTCCCTGAGATATGCATTGCTACCAGAAAGCAGTGAGAAGACATAGTCCGTTGCCAAACTCTCATGGCCTCTCAACATATTGGGTAAGACTCAAATGGATCATTGTATCACCAAGGTCCACTGGAGTACTCTCATATAATATATCACCAAAGAAACTAAGGTGATGGCTGCCACCTTCAAGCCTAGAAGACATAGAATCAGTCTTGCTGGCTTTTCTGAATGTTCAACCAATGATCATGCCTGCTGAGAAAGGGAAAAAATCCTGTTCTCTGGCAATTTGGCTATCTGTAATTTGTTGTCCAGGTGTGCCCTGATAAATTCTATGGTCTGGATAAGTTGTAGGCTTTGATTTGGCTGTCTTCACTGTAATTCCCAGGTGACCACAAACTTGGAGCAAGAAGTCCCTATCTTGCAGAAGATGATTCCTGGAGGAAGCAGTCAAAAGCCAGTCATCCAAGTATGAGATCACCCCAAAACCCCAACAGCCTGGGGTGGACTGCGATCACTGCCATGCATTCGATGAACACCTGGGGGGCTGTGGTGAGACCAAAAGCAAGTGCGCTGAAATGGAAATTGCTTGGCTCTGAGCCAGAAGGGGAGAGGGGAGAAACCTTGCATGCTGTCTCACATTGATTCTAGTGCCTGTGGCTCTAGAATTGCCCTCCATCATGCTAGATATGAGATTCATGGACACAGATGGTATGGACTGAAGGGTGACTAGTTAATTTTTGACTGTTGTCTTCACTTCTAGAGTGGGAGTTGGTTAGCTCCTTGGTCAAGTCCCCTGAAAACGAGTGACATGTGCCAAATAGTTCAGTGACTATACAACAAAGGTCACTGAAGTGGAAACTCATTTCCCAAACCTTGCCATTGCCCTGGACTCTCTGTTCATGGGATAGGCAGTGGAGCTTTCTTCGGCGAGCTCACTTTTGGTGGCTGCCCCCACCACCATGAAATCTACCACTGGACCATTGTTCCAAAAAGGTAGGTCTTTGTGGGATACCAAAAATGTGTCTGGCTTCTAAGGTATCGGTTCAGCAACATCCGTCTCTTTCCATGACCATTTTGAGAAAAGGCCTATAATCTCATCTGCAGGGTAGCAACCTAAGTAGTAGATAGGCCAGTCCCAAAAGCTTCATGAAATTCTGACTGCTTCCAGGAAAGGACTTTGGAAGACCATCCACCTCTCAGTCATAGAAGTTCTAAAATTTCTCTGAGCAAGATGTCTTCAAGGGGGATCTGGGGGACCCCTTCCCTTTATTGAAGTCAGTAGCTTTGGTTAACAAGTCTAGTAAAGAGACAAGCTTGTCTCCTTTTGTATGATTGGTTCCATCACACCTGCTCGGGGGGGGTATTCTGGTGAAGACTCAGAAGCTAACTGGGAGTTCTCAATGTGGACAATCTTGGAGCTTTTGTGACTGCCTATCCCAATGGGACAGTAACAGTAGGTTCAGGACCCAAGGAATTCTTGTAGTGGAACCCAAAACCAGTGTGAGAACCATACCAATGATGCCAAAGGTCCCGATACCATCAGATCCTGCAAACTCAGCCAGCTCCACTCCAAGTTCAATTTTAAAGCCAAGTTATCTGACACCAATGCTCCAAGAAAACAGACCCTGACCCCTCCAAAGGTCTCAAAACAGACCCCAATCCCTCAGATCTGGCATTGACACCTAGGCTTCTAGACCCATTCAGATCTGAGAAACTCATCTCTGAACAGATCGGGGAATAGTTGGAGTTGAAGATAACCATGTCTTAGGCTCTGATGAGTATGGGCTGGAACTCACACTCAAATCTGGCAACTCTGAAGTCAAGGGCTGAATCTGAGAAGGAGACAATCCAGTGAAGGGACTGTAGTGGATCTCCAGAATTGATGAATACCGGCATTGGGAGGACCCCCCCAGATGGATTTGGGTCCTGCAGAATTTCTTTCCTCATCATTCTGTCCACATCCACCTTGAAAAGACTCCTCAAGGATGATACAAATTGGAAGGAAGAGGCAGCAGAGAGAGGTCTGGATGGATGATGGGAAGGCTTCTCTTGTAAGAAAGGTGACCCGAGTCTAGGGGAGACCAGTTCCAGAGAGAAGCATGGCTCTAGTAATGGTGGAGTAGAGGATTTGAGCCGAATCAGATCCAAGAACTGTGTATCTGATAACTTAGAGAACTTGGGCACTGGATCCAAAGAGGATGATCAATCTAGGAACCATGTTTTGGCTTCTTTACTGTGTCTTTCTTCTTCTTCTTTAGTCTTGTCCCTCCTGTTGGCAGACTTCTTTGCAGAAGGAGACTGAAAAGGAGCAGAGGCAGAAGAATGCATAAGGGAACCTTCTCACATGGGGGCAGGGAGAAGTCCCTTAAGAACAAATTTGTTGCATCTCTCCACCAGTGCTCTAGAACCAAAAGCAGTACAAATGGAACACTGCTCTTCCAAATAAGCAGTACCTTGGCAGTACATGCAATCGGTGTGTGTATCACAGTTTGGAACCTTGAGGTTACAGGCCATACATTTCTTGAACCAGCAAAGGTTTCTCCTCCATACTAAACCTAACGTACTAAGAGACAGTAAGAAAGAAAATATTTATATATCACTTACATAGCAGTAATAATACCATAATAACCACAACTACAATAAAGAGTTGAAAAATGGAAACGGTGACAATGGCATGAAGACGACAGAACTATGTCGGAAGATCTATCTATTTATTATTTATTATTATTATTTATTTTTAAAAATAGAAAGTGGGGGCTAGAAAAAAAGACTATCAGGAAAAAATCCATTAAACAAAGAAGGGAAATCTCTCTAATAATATCAAAAAGACAAACACTTAGCTTGATTGGAGGAGACCCACCTCTGAAGTGAACGAGTGGCAAATGAGATCTGAGTTAATACTTGTCTAGCATGGGATTATGGGTAAAGAGAGGAGCTTGAGTCTTGGATCCAAGTCTGAGAGTGGCCGAAGTTGGATCCATCTTCAATTTGAATGCCTATCCACTGAGGAATGGACGGAACAGACAACATCAGATCCAAACATTCCAATAACAGCAGCTCCATGATTAATGAGCCTACTTGGTAGTTGGATTTGGTTATGGTGATGTCACACCCCTGAGTGTGTGTTTCCAACCCTGTGAACCACAGCCTTGTACTTATATTCTTCACTTTGGTAGTGGTACTTTGAAAGATGGAGCAACTGTGAAGGCAAAAGGCTGTACTCCAAGCAGGTTTGATAAGTAGGATAAAATCATGGTGTACTTCTTGTAGGACTCCTACCTGGATAAGACTGAAAAAGCAGTATGTGGCACAGAGTGGAAAAGGGTTGACTCTTGGCAAGGGTTGGGTTAGCATAGGCCTGATCAAATGATGGAATAGGTAGACCAGGTGAGGGCAAGAAGGCCAGAGTTCTTCAGTAAGTATTTTAACATTTTACTTTTAAATCTTACTTAAAATATGGTTAAAAACATTTTAGGTAAATATTGTATAAATGCAGGTAAATGCAAGAAGAAATGTATGTGTAAGTGCAATTTCTATCTATACCTAATACAAAGGTATGAGTAGACATAAACGCAACTGTAAGCAGAAATGTACCTGTACACAAATATAGCTTGCTTATGTACAGACATGCTTTTGTGTATACAAATATATAAATATAAATATATATATATATATATATATATATATATATATATATATATATATATAAGTAAACGATATATGCAACTGTACATATATAAAAAAAAAAATATATATATATATATAGATAGATAGATAGAGATAGATATAGTTATATATATCTGTGTATTTATACACAAACAGATAAGAATATATTTGCATTGCACATAATTTCATATACTGTAGCTATTAGTTTATTACTTATTTATATTATTGAGAGACAAGTTTAAAAATGTTTTGGTTTGTGTAGGTCATAAAGTATTTATAAATACAATAATTGTATAAGATAGTAATTTATTCAAAAATATTAACTGCACATACAAGATAGTTGACCACAGTTAACCACCACATTCTAGGCTGAGAGGGAATGGAGGTGTGGGTTAGAGTAGCAACTGAATACCTAGTTTGGTGAGAAATGCACTGTTCAATATCTTACTTTATTACAACAACTTTACATGATCTACCTTGAGAATGAATGTGAAGCAGTAATTTTAACTGAAATATTTGCAAAATTTAAAGAAAGTACCTATCTTCCAAAGAGGCAAGCTGTCCACAAACATCAAATGTAACAAATTAAAGTAAGTCAGGACTTCCTTGTATTTTATCTTGACATAAACAATACTAGTATTACAGATGGAACTAGTAGAAATATATTATGAAAATTCAATGCTTTGCTGATTTGATGGTTAGTAGATATAAGCATATAAGGGAGATAGATTCAGTATAAATGCATACAGAAAGAAGCGGACAGATTCAGTACAAGAATAACTTCTATGCTTTGCTGATTAATAAATATAATCATGTAATAAAGATTTAAACACATATCTATGATAGGTAAACAACCATTCTCTACATCTTCTAAGTGCAGCAGAAGAGGACGTTTTATACAACAAATCACAGGAGCAAAGATGGATGAAAGGACTGCCCAAAGATGCTCGTGAGTATGGAAATATGATTGTCATTTGAAAAAAAGATGTGTTGAATTCTATCGAATTTTTTTCTTTCTTTTATTCATATTGCAAGTATAAATCCAGAAGCAATTCATACACAAAAATAATAAAATAAGTTATGTGCTTTTAGTATATAACTACAGCACTATCCATATCAGCCAGAAAGTTCTATTGTGTTACAATTCCTTATGTTACACCAACTTATTTCCTCAGTAGACTGCAAAAGTAAAAATCACCACCACTTGATATCATTATACCAACTGTTGATATTTCTAGTACTATTTCCTTATTTGTTTCTGAAAAAAAGATTTAATAAAAATAAGAAATCACTGTTAATAAAGGTTATACTGATGTATTGCATTATGAGAGAATTTATTGTCTCTATTTCTTGTTTGTCTTTACACCCTCCTTCCCTCTTGTTTTATTTGATTATGCATTATTATGTTTTTCTTTCCTTTCTCTCTCATCTATGTTCTTTTTTCTATAGGTCCCTAATCCCTAGGAGCAGACCAACCATGTTCTTCCTAGGTCAGGGAGTGTTCACCATCTGTCCTCCCAGGGACATCCTTACAGGATTGAGGCTTTGGAACAGTTGACCTAAGATAATGGGACTTGTGTGTTTCTTTTGACTCAAAACTGAAGACCATGTTTGACTTCCAAGATGGCTACACATTGAGCAACAGCTTAATTCTAGCTCTCCTAGTGTGAAAACAGAAACTCAGCAGAGAAGGCCAGTAGACATTTGTGTTTCTGAGTAAATTTCACTAACTGGCTAGTAAGTGCACTGCCTGGATGCCAGGAAAAAAGAAACACAGGGGACCTGAAGGAAAATCAGCTACAAAGGGTGGGGAAAAACACTGATGGTGAAAAGTACTGCAGCTGTTCAGCAAAAAGCAGTGCAAGCTCCAGACATGAATTCCAGTAATCTAGTGTAAGACAACTGCACACAGACCTGGTTAAAATAAACAAAACACTGATGGAGTATATCAACTCAAGCAACAAAAGGCTGGAAAAAATTTAAGAATCTTTAAACAGATATTCAGATGAGGTGATAAAAATGCAAACATCAGAGGTCAAAATGAAGAAAAGGCTGGCTGAACATGAGACTGCTCAAGAAAAGATGTTTAAAAATAATAGGATTAGAGGACAGAGCACATAGGGAAAACCTGAGATTTTCAGCTGTGCCAGAGAAGCTGGTAGGAACAGACTGTATTAATTTTATGAAAGCACAAATAGCCAATTAGACTGATATACAACAGCAGGAGTTGTTAAATGAAAGGGCACATCATGTCCATATATTCTCCAAACCTGTGAAAGTAAACTAGACCTTTAATAGAAAAGATGCAGGCCTGCCAGCAGAAGGAGTTGATTCTGACAAAACTGTGACAGAAAGGCAAAGTCTTAAAAGTTGGGGACAGCAGAGTACTTATGGAGAATGATTACTCATTGTACACCAGGTAGAAGAGGAGTAAACATACCCTACTATTCAGGGAATGTTGAGAAGCAGGCACAAGATTCCAACTGCTGTATCCAGCTATCTTTCAAATATTTTTACCTGGAGGAACAACATAAATTTTTGATGATATACATGCAAAGGAGGAAACACTAAAAATTGTTCAACAAAAAGTGAGCTGTGAAACATAAGGAAATTCTGCTTCTTATTCTGGTAATAAAGACCACAGACAGACTGTGCCAGTGAAACCTTTCCCAGTGTTTCAATGGAGAATGATGGAGAGAAGGAAGGGAGCATGAGACTTGACTAGAAGAATCAAGAGTACATTGCAAATGAAGCAGAGACAGGATTTGGGAGATGGAGATGAACAGGAATAAAACCAGTGATTTGGAGATTGACAAATGTGGGATTACAAAGAAATACTTATATTTGTGAAATATGACAGAACAAGAAAACCTGGAAATATTGGACTTTTAGACTTTGTTGGACTTGTGGGGGACTGTAAAGCATATGCCTGCTTCATGTCATTAATGTAGGGAAAAATACTTAGGGGAGGGAAGGAGGATGGAGGAAACTAACTGTAAGTAATTTTTTTCTTAATAGTACTATTTTTATCTGGTATGATTTTCTTTGCAGGGTATAAAGTAAATTGTAAGTGTAATGGGGATACTATTTTTGGGTCTATATTATATGTTCGAATAGACTTTTCTTCGAACATATAATCATTGACCCCTAAAGAACAAACACTCTAAAGCATGAATGGACACATCCACAAATTTTTTCCTCAGGAAAAAATTCAGTTGGCCATTATTGAGAATTGCCCTTTTCCAGTCTTGGAATTGGTATATTTAGTTAGGGTGTGTGTGGAGGGTCACAGCCCCCCTTGTTGGGGGGGGTGAAGCCCCCCCACCTGATAAGGGTTTTGAAGTTTGTGTTTTTGTGTATGGCCCCGTCAATTTTTTCACAAGGAAAACATTTGCGGATGTGGCTGTTCATGCTTTAGTCGAAGAAAAGTCTCTTCAAACACATAATATAGACCCCATTTTATTTCTCCCTTCTTCTCTTTTTCTCTTTGTTTAGTTTTAAGAAATGTGGACACTTCAATGTATGAAAAAAGAGAAGAAAAGTCTGGTGAAAGGAGTATGACAAGGGGGGAATTGATGTGCTTTTTCTCATTCTCACATGGGGAAATGACTGGATTAAGGCCCTTAACTTGCTTTTTTAATAAGTTTTAAGAGAAAGCAGGTAAATGAAAAAGAATATTGAATACTATAAGGCTTTTTTCTACTAAATAAATGTATCCTTTGTAGCAGTTCTATATCTGGTTCTCATGTCTCTAGGACACAATCTGATAAAGAGAATGATAAAGAGAAATTGGCGTCTGATAAAGAGAATTTGGCTAGGGAAAAAAGAAAGAAATTGGCTAGGAGATAATGTTCGCTGAATTGCATTCAGGTGTTTTCCCAACTGAGAAAGCTATAAACATAAGACAAAACTAGACAGCACTTAGTAGAAGCACAGGCTGCCCATGCGTCTTAGCATGGAAACTTTCATTTTATATTAACTTAAGTCTGTGAGTTTGGATGTCAGTTTGGGAGATTTGTTCCTATTAGGAGGGAAACATTTCAATATTTGAAGATGTACATAGTTTTGTATGATAGTATTACGGTGATAGTTTTTTAGTGGAGTATTGGGGTGTGTTTATTTTTTGAGGGCTTTCAATAAAATAAAAAGTTATGTGAAACGTGACATAGGCTCAAACGGACATGACAAGAAACAACTGTATAAAACTTTACATGCCTACATGCCAAATAGTGTATACATGTAACACAAAAGCTGGAACTAGACATTTAATAAAAAAAACTGTTATGCATAAAAGATGGGAACAATAACTTTTAAGACAATGATGGTTTCTGTAATGTCTTTAAATGTCAGTGGTCTCACAGATAAATAAAAAAGAAAGAGTAGTGAGCTATATTAAAAAATGTAGAGTGCAAATATCTATGCTACAGGAGACACACTTGGAAAGATCTGAACATGTGAATTTGATAGAAAAAAGGTTTTCGGGATGGTTATTCAGTGGAATACCTGGGACAAAGGAAAAGAGGAGTACTTAATTAAGTATAAGAGGAGCTCCAATAGTAATAGAAAAGAATAAAAAAAGATAATAATGGTAGGTTTGAAGTACTAAGGGGCTACTGGCAAGGGAGGAAGATTACATTGGCATGTATTTAAATTCCACCTAAAACTGCTATAATGGAGCTTAAGAAAATTCTGGGAGAAATAATCATCATTCAGCAAGGAATATTACTTATATGTGGGGATTGGAATTTGTTTTGTAGCAGTGAAGATGTGTCTGGGGACCCAGAATGAAAAGTATACCAAAGGAGGGTAGATCTTTGAAGAAATTTATGAAAATATTTGCATGGAAGATGTGAATTTAGTACTATGAGTTCAGAGTGAATTTACATATTATTCCCCAAGATACAAAAACTGGGCTAGCCTAGATAGAATTTATATTGCACAAGAACATGTGCATTTAATTGAAGGTCTTGATACACACCGGATAACTATTTCAGATCATGCAAAAATAATAACTAAATTAAAAACACAGGGTAATGAAATAAAAATGAGACACTGGTGCTTTCCCACCCATCTGTTGAAAGGAGAGGAATTTAAAGAATGGGTAGTGGAAATTATTCAAGAGCTATTGGAGAAGATAGCAGTTTCTTCTGAAAATATATCTAGTGAGTGGGATAAATTTAAAGTGGAGTTTAAAAATAGGATTGAAATAAAATACAGGGAGATATGGTTAAAAAGTAACAAGACTTATTTAGAGGGATTGACAAATGTTAAAGTATTGCAGAATATGGGGAATCTCACAGAAAATAAGGGATTTTCTCGATAACATGCAAGAATTTAGAAAGATTGCTGTTAAGCAACTGTTTTTTGATAATAAATCTAGAGCACAAACACTTTTAGCACAATGACTCAGGCAACAGAAACTAGAAAGATCTGTCACCAAGCTTAGGGAGCCTATAACAAGGAAGGCATCAAGAGATCCTATGGAGGTATTAGAAGGTATTATAAATATTTCAGAAATTCTATGAAAGTCTATATAAAGCAGAGAAATATGGAAATCAAGAAAAGGTAGAAATGGAAATGTTTATGGAAGAATTATATATACCAAGGTTTGAGGTAGATGAAGCTCAATTACCAACAGTTAGGATAGGACAAGATGAGATAAAAATGGTGATGCATAACCAATCTACAGGAAAGTCCCCAGGAATAAATATTACTCCTTGCAGTTTGCAAGTTAGGAGAGAAAAAAACTGATAAAGATTTGGAAGGTTTTGTTTAACAGTATTTTAAGAGGAAGAGGAAGATCTGGAAGGTTTTCTTTAACAGTATTTTAAGAGGAAGAGAAGTACCAACATCCTGGAAGAAAGCAGTGGTAGCTGTAATACCTAAAGATGGAAAAGATCCATCAGATCCAGCTTCATACAGGCCCATTTCAATACTAAACCATGATTATAAAGTGTTTATTCTATAATGGTTAAAAGAATGGCAAATGTGATGCAAAAATTGATAGATATAGATCAGTGTGGCTTTGTGGAGGGGAGGCAAACATTTGACAACATTAACAGAACATTGATTATCCAGAGGGAAGCAGAATGCAAGAAAATACCACTGTTGTTTGGTGGGTCTTGATGCCGAGAAAGCATTTGACAGAATAAGTTGGGACTTTATGAGCAGGTCAATGGAGGCATTTATATTCCCTGATAAAATTATAAGGCTGATCAGGAGGATATATGAGGGATTGTAGGCGAAAATTAAAGTGGGTGGGGTCCTCTCTGATAATTTCAGCTTGAGCAGAGGAACCAGGCAGAGATGTATTCTTTCCCCTCTGTTATTTGCATTATATTTAGAACCATTGCCAAAGAAAATAAGAGACTCAGAAATTCAAGATCTAATTGGTATGGTAGTCAAGAAAAGCTGGATCTATTTGAATACCTGACAAAAACAGAAAGAGACATTTCAGTGTTGTGGGACATTTTGAGACAGTTTCAAATCTGTTTGGGATACAACATTAATGAAGCTAAAACATAGGCAATATCAGTAAATTCTGTACCCACACACAAATTGATGCAGCAATATCCATATTTATGGGGATATGATAAAACAAATTATTTAGGAGTATGGATTAAAAATGATTCTGGTGCAGCAGGTAAGAATATTTGGGAAGAGACTAAAAAGATAATACAAAAACTGAGAGAATGGAAGCACTGTTATAAGGATATGGATAGTAAGATACAAGCAGTTAAAATGTTTTAGTCCCTTTTGTCTTATACACAGGTCAGGCATATTTTTATCAACCAGAGGAGAAGTTGTGGATAGCAATTAATAAAGAGCTGAATGACTTTATCTGAGAAGGGAAGATGGCAAGAGTCAAGTGGGATAAGCTGATTCTTCCAATAGAACAAGGCAGATTGGGATTACCCAATTTGAAAGGGTATTTCAGAGCAACATGGTTAAGGGTCCTATACATAGCACAAGAAGAAAACTATAATTCAAAGTGGAAAGGGATGATGATGAAACATGGGAAAGCTCAAGAAACAAGATGACTGGGATTTTGGATGCAGATCCTTAAGAAGAATAACAATAACCATATAGAATATTATATTCATAAAGTAGCAGAAAGGACTCTAATAACTAAGGCAACACGGGAACAGAGAAAGGGGATTCTTCCAACAGGGATGACTGCAATTAGGAATACAGACAACAGGCAACAGGAGGGCTGAAATTTATTGGAGAAAATTGGCAAAGGAATCAAGATATTGGAAGCGGGAAAGGTAATAGAATGGGAAGACACCAACAATTTATTTGGACAGCAGGTTAGAGACTGACTTTCCCTATCAAGGATTAATGTCAGAGTAGAGGCAAAGAGAAAGAAATAGGAGGTCCTAAATGAAAGATCAGCACTGGTAGAGTTGTTAGTAGAATCTAGAACAGAAGCTGCCTTTCAAAAAGAAATATTTAGTAGAGCATATAAAATATTGCATGATAACTATAACAATCAATCAGAGGAGGTTAGAAAGGATTGGGAAGACAGTTTGGATAAGCAATTCACCAATAAAGAATGGGGGATGTATGTATGCCTCCCAAATATGCAACAAAATCTAGAAGATTTATGTTTTTTGCTTAGAAATGTTTACATAGATATTTTTATACCCCAAGTAGACTCCAGAGAATTTTTCCTCGGATGGATGTTGGAGGTGTGATTGAGAAGAAATAGGTAATTGGGAATATATTTTCTGGGAGTGTAATGATTTGGCAGACTTTAAAGATTCCCTGCAGACTACTATGTCAGAGATGCTGGGTGAACAAATTTGGCGTAACCAGGGACATTTTTTTAGCTATAATATAGACTCAGAATTGTCTAGCTATAGTAAGGCCTTGCTGAATCTAATTATGGTGGCTGCAAAAAAAAAAAAAAAAAAAACAATTACTAGAAAATGGAAATCAAAGGATAAACCAGCTGTACTAGAAGTAGTGAATATAGTAACAGAGATAAAAGAACTGGAATTGGGATCTTTAGAAAATGGTAGTAGTAAATTACAAAAGAAAAACATGGGAATTGTGGGAACAATACATACAGGGGAAGAATGAGGTTTAAAAGAAGGCAGGACTTGAATGAGCTATATAATATTTGACTGACAATGACTGGTAGATTATAAGTGATATATAATGTTTGCAACTAGGATTATGTCAATATGGTTTGTGGTGTAAAATGCTTGCAGCTAGGGTTGTGTCGACATGGTTTGTTTTCATTTATATAAATGTATGATTGCCTATGTCATAAGTGATAATTTAATAAAGCTGTTTCCTGTTTAAAAAAAATGAAGGTTGTGTTTTTTTAAACACCTTTATTAAATTATCACTTGTGACATTGGCACTTTTATATTTATATAAAAGTAATCAAAATGTATTAACAAGTTAAAATTAACAAACATTATGCTTTACATATATTGCTATATATCATATAACCTAAGCAACATTACATAAATTATTCAATTCCTGCCCCTTTTTCCTAAACAAGAAACATCTTTATTAAGCCATCACTATTGATATAAGCAATCATACATTTATATAAATGAAAACAGACCACACCAACACAATCCTATTTGCAAGCATTTTACATCACAAACCACACAAACACACTCCCAGTTGCAAACATTATACATCACTTATAATCTATCCAATCATTTCAGTCAAACATTACATAGCTCATTTAAGTCCTGAATTCTTTTAAACCTCATTCCTCCTCTGTATGTATTGTTCCCACAATTCCCATTTTTCCAATGTAGTTTTTTCCTACCTTTTTCTAAAGATCTCAGTTCCAGTTGTTTTAGCTAGGTTACTATATTCACTACTTATAATACAGTTGGTTTAGATTTTAATTTCCATTTTCTAGTTTTGTTTTCTTTTTTGGGGGGGGCAGCCACCATAATTAGAGACAGCAAGGCCTTACCATGTATAGGCAACTCTTGATTCTGTATCATAGCTCAGAAAAATCATCTCCCTCATCGCACCAATCTGCCCATCCAGCATCTCTGACAGTGCATCCTACAGGGAATCCTTAAAGTCCACCAACTCACTGCACTCCCAGAAAATATGTACCCAATTACCTCTTTCTTCCCTGTCACACCTCCAACATTTGCTATCTACCTGAGGAAAAATTCTCTGGAGTCTACTTGGAGTTATAAAAATATCTAGGTAAACATTTCCAAGCAAAACCCCTAAATCTTCTAGATGTTGTTATCCAGTCTCAATTCCCAATCTTTTCTAACCTTCTCTGATTGATTCTTATAGTTATCATGCAATATTTTCTATGCTCTACTAATTATTCTTTTTTTAATGGCAGCTTTTGTGATAGATTCTACTAAAAGCTGTACCTGTGCTGGCCCTTTCTTTCTCTTTCCTATACTCCAATATCAATCCTAGATAGGGAAAGCAATCTTTAACCTGCAATCTAAATAAATTCTTGGCATCTTCCTATTCTATCATCTTTCCCTCTCTAGTTATTTACTCCAAATACCTTGGTTCCTTTGCCAGTTTTCTCCAATAAATTCCAGCCCCCTTTTGCCTATTGTCTATATCCCTAATTGCAGTCATCCCTATCAGCTGAATCTCCTTTCTCCATTCCCGTGGTGTTGGCTTAGGTCTTAGAATACTTTATGAATATAATATTCTATATGATTATTGTTGTTCTCCTTAAAAGCCTGCATCCAAACTTTATTTATTTATTTATTTGACATTTGTTAACCGGGTAGCTCCAGCTGAACCAGAAGCCCATTTTCAGTGGAGACCTGAGGAGAAAAGCTTCAAAGTTTACAGATCAGTAAGTAGTAAATGATTACACAAAAATTTACAAATACATAACATAAATAAATGAGTACAGAAAAACACAAAAACTTGTAGTAATTAAAATACAGTTACAGGATGTGATTCAATTTTTTTTGTCTAGTAATTAGGTAGGAAAAACCAGGAAGAAAAAAAAAGCAGAATTAGAATGCGATATATTGTGAGAGTAACATATTAAGGTGGAGCATGATAAGTAGAAGATAAAAATTAAAGTAGAGCTTAATATGTGCATATTTACAAAGGGTTACAGTAATTGAAGCTTAAGGAGTTAAAAAAGTATACAGTGTGTTTAGAATAGAAACCAAGATGAGTCTAAAATATGTGTGAAGAAATATGGAGAGAGAAATGGGGTGTGGAGGAGTTGGGTAGGGTCATGGCTAGGGCAGGACCTTTTGTTGAGTTGGTGATGCTTAAGTTCTTTTTTGAAGTGCTTGGGGTGGGAGATAGTTCTTATGAATGAGGGGAGTGTGCTCCAGGCTAGGGCTACTGTGTATTTATATAGTAGTTTTCCAATGTTTTGTTAGGTTTGTAGATATAAAGGAGTTGCTGGTTGGAGGTACAGAGAGGACAAATGGCGGTGTAGTAGGAAACAAGAGAGGAGAGAGAAGGGCAGGATGTAGGTTTGTACAGGATAGAATGTGTGATGTGAAACTGTGACAAAAGAAGTTGTTGGGGGAATTCTAGCCATTTAAGTGTGTTGAGAACAAGGCAATGGTGAGAATTATGTGATTAGTTAGTAACAAATAGAGCTATTTTGTGGTAAGTTTGTTCTAGTTTGGATAAAAGTGTAGATTGGCTGTTAGTAAAAATTGGGGCAGCATAGAGAAGTGAGGGAAGGAGGAATGCTTGAGTCAGGCAGAGTTTAGTATCAGAAGTACGAAATTTCTTATTTCTGTATAGTAAACCTAGTGTTTGGTGTTTTTTTATACTTTGCTGGATATGCAGGTTAAATTTTAATTCATCACCGATAATGGTACCTAAGAGTTTGGGATGGGGTTCTACTTCAATGGTGGTCTTATCAAGGGATGTGATGGTGGATGATGAAGGTTGATTTGTGGTGAGATAGAGTACAAGGAAGGAATAACAAAAGTTTATCTTTTTTTAGGATTTAAGATGATTATCAGAGAGCCATTTTTCTATGGACAAGAAGGATTCTTGGGTGTATGTGTGGAGATGAGAGATATCATTGGAGATTGAGATAAGTGTAGAATCATCGGCATATTGAATAAGGGAGGACTGTTTGCAAGAGGTATGGAGGTCATTGGTGAAAATATTGAAAAGAAGGGGGCCTCGGATGGAGCCCTGTGGGACTCCAGATTTGATGGGAAGGAAAGGGGAGCAGGAAGTGAGCCATCTGACTGATTGTTGCTTATTGGAGAGATAACTAGAGAACCAAGCCAGTGTGAGCCCAGATAGACTAAGATCAGATAGTTAGATAGACGTAGAGGGTGTGAGATGGTATCAAAGGCCTTAGAGAGGTCAAGGAAAAGGCAGGGTGCAAGTTGGTTTTTGTCTCTGTCCTTGGCTACAGTGTGAGTAAAAGATAGTGCAATGGCAGTACTGTGGTTACGCCTGAAGCCATGTTGAGTGGGAGCTGGGTACGGATGCATTTTTCAAGTATTTTAAACAGGGGAAAGTATGGCTATGGGTCTATAATTAGATTGATCATAAGAAATCCCGACTTTATGCAGTAGGATGGTATAAAAGGATTTCCAGATGTCTGGGACTGTGGCTTCTTTTGTGGACCTATTGTTTAACAGGGATGTAGGGTAGGCTATGGTTTCAGCAGCTTGTTTGAAGAAGATGGGGGGTAGGCTGTCAGCAGAGGGAGAGCAAGTTTTAAATTTGAACAGGAGTGATTTAATGCAAACAGTGGAGATTGGTTTAAGACAGAAGGAGTTTTTGCTGCATGTGTTAGAAGAAGTGGGAGTTGGGGTCGGAGTTGTGATTGGTATGAGTATGTTTTTGGATTATGTCTATGAAGTAGTGATTCAGAAGGCTGGCAGTTTCTAGTGGGGTATTATTAGGGAAATTGGTGAGTGTGAAAGGATTCCTGGGTGAAGAATTTTGTTTATGGTAGACCAGAATTTTTGTGGGTTAGATTTTCTGTTGAATTGGGGTGAGTTGTCAAAATTGTTCTTATATTTGTTAATTAATTTTTTGGAAAGATTCCTGAGTTCCCTATAATTTTGGAGCAAACATGGTGATTTGGTTTTAATCCAAGCTTTTCAGGTATTATCTCTTTTATGCATAAGGGATCTGGTGCCCTTAGAGAGTCAGGGGGGCATAATTAGCTTTGATTCTAATTCTTCTGATGGTAGGAAGGGAGTTAAGAATATCAAGGAATATTTGATTAAATTTTAATACGGCTTCATTGAGAAGGAACTGTCAAAGGAAGGACCAGTTAATGTTTGATAATGTGGAGTTACAAATGTTGGCATTAAAGTTTAAGAGTTTACAACAGTCTCTGAATGAGTGTGTTTTCGGTGATTGGAGAGAGTATCTTTGGATATGGGTAGGAAGATCATTCAATGCATCAGATAGGGTATGGGGGTTGTGGTAGAGGTTAGACAAGTTAGTGAGAATCCAGTCTAGGGCTGAATTGGTAGACGAGGTTTTGTGCATGTGTGTGGGAGATGTGACAAGTTGGTGGAAACCATGTGAGTTAATACTGAGTTGTGGGGAATCGGATATTAATTTGGACCAATCAGTAGTAACATCCCCAAGTATGATAGTTTCATAGGATATATTGTGAGAGACCCGGCACAGAATATGCTCAAGGGTGGGAATATTATTGCCAGGAGGGATGTATATGGAAGCTATGGCAATTATTTTGTGAGTGTTTAGGTGGCAATTGAGAATAAGTAGTTTAGCAGGGTGGAAATTGAGTATGGGAATGGTAAGAGGAGAGACGCTGAGTTGATCAGAGTAGAGGAAGGCAATGCCTCCACCTTTTTTGGGGTTCTGTCAGAGTGGTAGATGTTATAGCCAGGTGGTAGTATAACATTATTGGTGATATGAGGTTTTAGCCAAGTTTCGGTTAGGTTTAGAATATGGGAGGTGATACGGGCTAGCCAAGCATGGAGTTCTGAGGTAATGTTGATGAGGCTTTGGATGTTTAAAGAGTAGATGCTTAGACATTTAGAGGTAAGATGTGACATGGCTGGGAGGGAGTGGAGAGGGGGTTGAGAGGGGAAGGGGAAGAGGAGGATGAGGTGTTGTGTTTGGTGTTGGGAGTTAGGGTAGGGGGGCCAGGGTTGAGGTGATGTCTCCAGAAAGAAGTAATCTAATTGTGGGTGTATTAAGAAGTATATGGAGTGGATAAAAAGTGAGGTGTTTTATTTTTGGTTTGTAGGAGAGAGAGGTGTTCTGAAGTATTCATGAATTTATGAAGGCAAATGTTGGAGAAGTTATAGAGAGATGGGGAGATTTTATATGAGTGAAAGGTGTTATTAGAAGGGGTGATAGGGGTGGTAGATGATATATTTGGGTGAAAGAGTTTAGAGTGATATAAGGCTGAGACTGGGAGAAGGATAAGATGTTGGATGGTTATGTAGAAGTGGTGCATTGTTGGGTGTGAAGAAATTTAGGTAAACAAGGGGTAAAGGGAAGTTGTGGGATGAGGAAGTAGTGAGAGTTGTGTAGTAATATTTGTAGGGAGGGAGTGATTGTATCGAGGAAGTGAGTGTTGATTGGCTGTGCAATTAAGGAGGGGTGTGGGGGCTAATGTATAAATCTAAGGAAAGTGGGGGTGGTTGGGAATGGGAGTAGGGTATAGGAGCTGAGTGAGCCGAAGCATAGTGAGGGCGAATGGAGCAGTTTGAACCACAAGGAAACCAGGCAGCACAAGCCAAGAAAATAATCAGTCAATACAGGTCAGTATGAAAAGCAAGAGTGTACTGAGGGATAGGATAAGTCGTTGAGCTTGAAAAATAGCTCATGTTATAGAAAGAAATATTTAAGTTAGAACAGCCAGGAGAAAGGTAAAATGAAAGCAGTGCAGGGAGAGGGTTGGGGGGCACCTACTTTACAGCAACTGAGTTAGTGTGCACACCACTTAACTATCTTGGGAAGTAAGCAAATTTCATAAAATATTGAACGTGCCTATAGCAGCAGAGAAAAATATACATAGGTGAGGACTCCTTAGACTGATGGAAGCAAGATGGTCATGCAGGTCACAGCAGAAGGTTTAACAGACTCTCCTTGTTTATTCAGCTTCCCCCCTGTTTCAACATCATCCCTTCCCACTTTGAATTATAACTTATTCTATGTGTAGAAGCCTTAACTGTGTAGCTCTGAAATACCCAATCAAATTGTGCAAGCCCAATCAGCCCTGTTCTACTGGAAGAATTAGCTTATCCCACTTGACTCTTCATGTCTTCCCCTCCCAGATAAAATTATTTCAGCTCTTTATTAATTGCTATCCATAACTTCTCCTCTAGTTGATAAAAATATGCCTGACCTGTGTATAAGACTACAGTGACTAAAAACATTTTGACTGATTGTATCTTACTTTACATATCCATATAACAAAGCTTCCATTTTCTCAGTTTTTGTATTATCTTTTGTTTAGTCTCATCTCACATATTCTTAGCTGCCACACCAGAATCATTTTAATCCATACTCCTAAATACTTCATTTTATCATGCCCCCATAAATAAGGGTATTGCTGAACCAATTTGTGTGTGAGTACATAATTTACCACAATTGCCTTTGTTTTAGCTTCATTAGTTTTGTATCCCAAAAAGATATGAAACTGTCTCAAAATGTTCCACAACACTGTAATATCTCATTTTGGTTTTCTCGGGTATAAAATAATATCATCTGCAAATAGAGCCAACTTTTCTTAACTACCATACCAATTATATCCTTGAATGTCTGAGTCCTTTATTTTCTTTGCCAGTGGTTTTCAATATAATGCAAATAACAAAGGGAAAAGAGAACACCCTTGCCTGGTTTCTCTGTTCAAGCAGAAATTCTCAAAGAGGACTCCATCCACTTTGAGTTTTGCCCCCAATCCTTTATATATCCCCCTAATTAACCATATCATTTTTCCAGGAAAATGCTTTTTCTGCATCAAGACCCACCGACAACAATGGCATTTTCTTACATTCTGCTTCCCTCTGGATCATCAATGTTCTGTTAATGTTGCCAAATGTTTGCCTCCCCTCCACAAAACCACACTGAGCTATATCTGTCAATTATGGCATTACTTTTGTCATTTTTAGCCATTATAGACATGGATACTTTATAATCATAATTTAGTATTGATATGGGCCTGTATGAAGCTGGGTCCAATGGATCTTTACCCTCATTAGGTATTAACAGCTACTAGTGCTTTCTTCCAAGATGTTGGTATTTCGCCTCTTAAAATACTGTTAAACAAAAACTTCAAGATGTTTATTAGTTTTTTTCCCTCCTAGCTTCCAAACTTTCACAGGAATACCATCTATTCCTGGGGACCTTCCTATAGATTGGTTATACATCACAATTTTTATCTAATCCTTCAATCCTAACCATTAGTAACTGAGCTTCATCTACCTCTAACATTGGCACATTTAAATTATGTCTAGCCTAGCCCAGTTTTTATATCTTGGGGAATAATATGTAAATTCACCCCTATTACTGAACTCATATCTTCCTCTCCAAATATTTTCATAAATTTCATCACAAATCTACCCTCCTTTGTTATACTTTCCCTTCTGGGCCACCCAGCCACATCTTCACTACTGCAAATCACATTCCAGTCCCCAACTATAAGTAATACTCCTTGCTGAAAACTGATAATTTCTCCCATAATTTTCTTAAGCTCCATTATAACAGTTTTAGGTAGATTATAAAGACATGCCAGCCATGTCATTCCACTATGCAAGAATGAGAAAAAGCAAATCAGTTTTTCTCTTATGCTTTTTTAACCAAGCCTTTTCTTTTACATTGCAGTGCCCACATTTCTTAAAACTGAACAAGAAGAGAGAGACAAGAAGGGAAAAAAAGAACAGTAACATCTGTTTACAGTCCCTATTACACTTAAAAATAACTGAGAAAATTTTACTTTATAGCATGTAAAGAAAACCACACACCACAAAAATATTATTTAAGAAAAAAAATCTTTACTTATAATTAATTTTCTCCATTCTCTTCTCCTCCCCAAAGCACTTTTCCAAACATTAATGACATGAAATAGGGCATATGCTTTAGAGCCCCCCAGAAGTCTAACAAATTCTGAAAAAAGGCCAATATTTACCGATTTTCTTCTTTCATATTTCACAAATGTAATTATTGCATTGTAAACCCACATTAAGTTACTGGTTTTATTCCTGTTCATCTCCATCTGCCAAATCTTGTCTCTGCTTCATTTCCAACATACTCCTGGTTCTTCTAGTCAACTCGTGTGCTCCCTTTCTTCTCTCCAGCATTTTCCATTGAAACATTGGAAAAGGTTTCACAGGTACAGCCTCTCTGTGGTCCTTATTACCTTTATTACCAAAGAACATGATGAAGAATATCCTTCTGTTTCACAGCTTACTTTTTATTGGACAAACTTTTGTATTTTCTCCTTAGCATGTACTTCATCAAAAAATGATTTTGTCCCTCCAAGGAAGAATACCTTGAAGACAGCTGCATACAGCAGTTTGAATCTCACACCAGCATCTCGACATTCCCTGAAAAGTGAACTAAGTTTGCTCCTCTTGGTGTACAATGAGTATCATTCTCAGGTGTGCAATGAGTAATCATTCTCCACAAACACTCTGCTGTCTCTCACTTTTAGTACTTTGTCCTTCTGCCAGAATTTTGTCAGAAATAACTCCTTCTACTGGTAGGATTGCATCTTTACTTTTAAAGGTCTAGATTGCTTTCTCATAGCCAGGTTTGGGGCATATACACAATGTGCCCTTTCAACTAACAACTCTGCTGTGGAATACTAGTTCAGTTGCTTATTTGTGCTTTCATAAAATTAATGCAGTCTGTTCTTCCCAGCTTGTCTGGTATAGCTAAAAATCTCATGTTTTTCCTACATGCTCTGTCCTCTAATTGTATTATTTTTTTGAAATATCTCTTCCTGAGCAATCTCATATTCAGTCAGGCTTTTCTTCATTTTGACCTCTGAGTTTTGCAGCTTTACCACCTCATCTGAATATCTGTTTAAAGCTTCTTCTATTTTTTCCCAACCTTTTATTGTTTGTGTTGATATACTCCATCAGTGTTTCATTTATTTTAACCAGGTCTGTGTGCAGTTGTCTAATATATTCCTGCAGGTTACTGGAATACATGCCTTGAGATTAAAT
Source organism: Protopterus annectens (assembly GCF_019279795.1). Taxonomy (NCBI): domain Eukaryota; kingdom Metazoa; phylum Chordata; order Ceratodontiformes; family Protopteridae; genus Protopterus; species Protopterus annectens. Next base: position 7,239,229 of record NC_056731.1, read on the forward strand.
TGCTTTTTGCTGAACAGCTGCAAAACTTTCCCCAGTAAGTGTTTCTTCCTCACTTTTTGTGGCCGAGTTTTATCCCAGGTCTTCTTTATTTCTTTTTTTCCTGGCATCCAGGCAGTACACTTACTAGCCAGTTACTGAAATTTACCCATAAACACAAGTCTACTGGCCTTCTCTGCTGAGTTTCTGTTTTCACACTGAAAGAGCTAGAATTAAGCTGTTACTCAATGTGCAGCCATCTTGGAAGTCAAGACTAACAACTGGTTAATCTATAAGCTTAAAGCTCTTCAGCAAAAAAAATGTTTTAGTCAATTTAGTTTTATATAAAGGACAGGCATATTTTTATCAACCAGAGGGGAAGTTGTGGACAATAATAAAGAGTTGAAAGAATTTACTTGGGAAGGGAAGAGGATAACAGTTCAGTGGGATATGTTGATCCAGCCAACTGAACAAGGTGGTTTAGGATTACCTGATTTGAAGAGATATGTTTGAGCTACAAAGTTAAGGCTCTTATGCATGACACAACAGAAGGTTATAATTCAAAGTGGAAAGGGATGATGATGAAGCAGAGGGGAAGTTCAAGAAATATGGAGATAGGGGGATTTTGGATGCAGATAATTAAGTAGAATAATAATAACCATACCATATATTATAGCCATAATGTAGCAGAAAGTCCTAAGAATTAAGTCAACACAGAAGAGGAAAGAGATTTGTGTCTATGTTACATAATCGAATTGTTAAAAGTTAGAACGTCATATGGTTGACACTATATGATCAAACTTTAAAAGTTTGAAAATGTAATAAAAAAATAAACCAAAGAAAAAACCTACCTGAATGGTTTAAGCAGTACCCCCTGCACACTCACACCACCTGCTCTTTAAATATACCAACTCCAAAATCGCACTACAGTGCAGAAAGGGAAATCTTTCCATTCCACACTGTATGGAGAGCGCCATTGAAATGTTCAAACTTTTAAAAGTTTGATCATATGGTGTCGACCATATGATGTTCAAACTTTTAAAAGTTTGACAACGTGATACAGACCCAGAGATTTTATCAATAAGGGTGACTGCTAGTAGGGGTGCAGAAAATATGCAAGCAGGAGCTGGGATTTTACTGGAGAAAACTGAAAAAGTAACCAATTTATATGGAACAAATAACTACAGATAGAAAGGTAATAGAGTGGGATGAGGCCAAATATATATTTGGACTGCAGGTTAGAGACTGCCTTCCCTACCAGGGATTGATATCAGAGTATTGGTAAAGAGAAAGGGATATGAGAACACTAAGTGAAAGACTTGCTCTTGTAGAGTTTTTAGTTGAATGTAGAACATAAGCTACTGTTAAAATGGGGATATTTAGTAGAATATATAAGATATTGCACAATAACCATGAGAATCAATCAGAAGAGATTAGAACAAATTGGGGAGAGAAATTGAAAAAGCAATTTACAAGGGAACAATGGAGGACATATGTATGGCTCTCAGGCAACAAAGCACAGAAGGTTTGGGATTTTTTGCTTGTAAGTATTTGTATACATATTTTTATACCCTAAGCAGACTTCGAATACATTTTCCTCAGGTATATAGCAAATTTTGGAGATGTGATGGGAAAGAAAGTGTAAACTGGGAGGAAATATTTTGGGAGTGTAATGAGTTGGCAGATTTAAAAAATTCTCTATAGCATACTTTATCAAAAATATTGGGTGACCAATTGGCTGTAACTAAGAAAATTATTATTCTGAGCTGGGACACAGGCTCTGAATTGCATAGGTATGGTAAGACTTATTAAAAAGAAATTACTAGAAAATGGAAATCAAAGTCTAAACCAACTGTATTTGAATATTGTAAAAGAGATAACATAACTGGAAGAGGGGCCTTTAAAAAATAGAAGCAGCAAATTACATAGAAGTAAATGAAAATTGTGGGGAAAATACATGCAGAATAATGTACAGAGGGAAGAGTGATGTTTAAGAGAAGACAGGAATTGAGCAATTTATGTAATGTTGGATTGATGATAGTTATAAAGAAGGAAAACATATGTGATGTATAATGTATGTGCATGGGAAAATGTTAATATAGCAATAACTGACCATCTGGGTGTGGAATATTGAATATTTACCCACCGTCGGTGTGGTTTAATCATCAGGGCAAAGCCCAAGTGATCAAACAAAGACAGCTGTGGTAAATCTTCAATATACTATACCCATGTTGCATGTTATTGCTATTATACAATGAAATTATTTAAGAAAAAAAATTACTTACTTTTCTTAAATAATGTCATTGTATGACGGCTCCATGGTTTTCTCCCACTTTCCTCGAATATCCGCTGCTTTTTTTGATGTACTGCACCTGGATATGGGACTTCCGTTCCCATGCTTACAAAGTACGCCAGTGCTGTGTGGCAGGCACTGTGTATAGGAAGCAATGGAGAAAGGAAGATCTCTGTTGCTTTTTTTTTTTAAATTAAAAAAAGAAACCAGGACACTTTGAAGGTACGGGAGAGATGGGACACAGAAAATAAAAGGATAATCAGCTACATTTCTCTAGTTTTTCATAACTTACCTGATTGTTCTTTTATTTTGTCTGCCCTGTCTCTCTCTTTGGTTTCAGGTGTCCAGTTTTGCAAGTTTATTTATTTATTTTTTGTTTAAGTGAAGGCAAAGTGAAATTTTTATGGCATATATTAATGGAAAAAAGTCCAGGCGACCTGACCTTTTATCCATTGTTATATGCCTGGATTTACAATGGGCATGCTGGTTGGGCTGACCAATCAGCATGCTACTTTTTGAATATTAATGGATAGCCATTGTTTAGTAAGGATTTTCTTTTGTATTAATGTATGTTTGTATGTGTCTTAAGTTTTACGTGATAATTTAATAAAATATTTGAAAAACAGTTATTTATAGATCATATCCCCCTCTTCAATAATTAAAAGGGTCTAATAAAATGATCTTGTCCACCTTGATTTTGCTAAATCTCATACATATTATTAGCTACAAAAAGTTAAAGCAATGTCATTTGGAAGCCAGATTGTGCATCAAACCTTTGGACAATCCAACCAACATCATTAATATCAACGAGACAACTCAAAAAAATCAATGAGACAGCTAAAATATTCAGCTAGCTGGGGATATGGTTAGACCAAACATTAAGATTTGAAGATCACAAAGAAATGACAAAGGCATAAACAAAATAGTCTTCTAAACCTAAGCAAAACTTTTATTTATTGACACCAGAAGGTGCAACAACCAGTTAGGAAAGAAGTACTTCTTTGCACAGCTTGGGTACAGCTTCACATTCATTTCTATTGCCTCACAAGTGAAAAAATGGTCCCTCCTACAGATAACTTGTAATAGGATATGTCAATGTATAACTTTTGATCCTCACAGCAAACTCCATTATTAGGTCTTGACAAAAGCCAAATAGCTTTCTAGTCAATAGACAGTAGATATGTTATTTGGTTCCCTTTTTATAAACGGATTCAAAAGTGTGTACTTTCCCTCTTTTTTCAGAGACTCTCAATACAACTTGAAAAACTTCCAATCATTTTATTTGTTTTGCACTCCACACAACGGATTTGTCTGCCATGATCACAGCTTTTCAGTGTCAGCCTCCAAACTTTGGAAATCCATGCCTACCATCCTGAAGAGCAGTAAAACATACTATTTTTTAACAAAATGAAAAACATCTGTCAGATACAACTGCTTCATTGATAATATACTCTATAACTTCCCTTGCTATTTCTAATTACTCTTCTTCAAGACTTAAGCTATAAACAGTTATCACACAGATAAGAATTTGAATTCTCTCATCAACCCTGTCAGTCCCCACCTCCAAAATGTTATAATAGTGAGACTTTTCCCCCCTTTTCTTTCCAATCTTCCAGGTATAAAACTAAGTACCGAATATTTAAGTCTTCTGCATATAGTTTCCATTTTCACAAGCCTAAAATATCTGATACTGACATCTATAATGGTAGATAGAAGCATGTTAGGCCTTTATTTCATGTGGTATGCTGTATATACTCTATTTCAAACATGCCTTTGGTATTATTTATTGTTATAGTGGTCTACTGTAAATGCTTTGTGTTGCTTACTGTTCTGGTGTGTGAACTGAATTTTACTACTATGATATTATGTTTCATCTGTTTGTATTTTTGTGATGAATTTGTAAAAGATCCATGTGAATTCAGTGCTCTGCTTTGTTAACAAATAAAAATAAAACAGAACTGATGGTCTCTGGGATGAGGCACACCAACCCAATGTAGTGAGTGACAATACATGTTTTGTAGTTTAGGGACATTGCAGGTCATTTGGAACACAGACTAGCAAAGGGGTCACATGCCCCCCAAGTCATGGGAACTTCAAAAAAAAATGACCAGAATGGAGTATACAAAAGGAAATTGCAATCATAAGTCTATTGAGAAGATATATATTACTCTACCTGGCTACAGCATTATTAGGGAAGAAATTAATTATAAAGGTACTAATGCTCTAGCCATCATTAACAAGTAGCATAAGCATGATCTGTACTATTCCCAAAGAGAAGCTCTAGTGATTACTTTCAAAGTAAACAATGTTAAAATGGTACTGTTTCCTATATGTGAACTGCAGGTGCACTGCTTCAACTATAGTGGATAAGACTTTGCATTGCCATTTCACAAATTAATTTTATTTATTATTTATTTATTTTATATTTGTTGACCGGGTTTGTCCGACTGGGCTACAATTGCCTGTTTTCAGCGGAGGCCTGAGGAGAAATGCTCCAACAGAAAAATAGAAATTTTACATATTGAATACATATAGAATACATTCATCAGTACCACACATTACTGCATTACAGTGTCATACATTACATTGTGGCAAGTGTAATACATATAGAAATGCATTCATCAGAGGGATACATTCGTAATTACATATTACATACATAATAGTGCAATAGTTACATAGCTGAAATATTTTACTAGTTATGTTTGTACAGTGATGTAGCAAGAGAAGATAAAGTAGTAAGTTTGTTTATTGAAGGGAGGGAAGAGAGAAGGGAAGTAGAAGGTTATAGGGAAGTGTTTACGGGGGATACTTACATTGGCAGGTCCGTTTTTCATGAAGGTATTTTTTGTAGCGGTTTTGAATTGATTGGGATGTTCAAGGGATCTTATATCTAGTGGTAGGATATTCCAGGCCTTGTAAGGGTTAAAGCTATTGACTAGGTGACCCATTTTGGTCCTTTGTTTGTAGATTTTTAGTAGGCCTTCTTCAGAACTGCGGAGTAATCTAGTGGGTAGGTAATGAGAGATTAGAGATGAGATAGTTGGACAGAAAGAGAGTTTGTAGAGAATGGAGTGAATAATCTGAAACTGATTATACTGAAGCAGGTTAGGTAATTCTAGTCAATTTAGTTCTATTAGTGAAGGACAGTGATGGGACTTGTAAGAATTTTGGGCAGCAAATCTGACAATCCTGTTATAAGTTGTTTCCAACTTGTTTAGTAGTCCAGTGTTGAGGCTCTTGAGAATTTGGGAGCTATAGAGTAAAGTGGGTAAGAGGTAGGCATTTGAAAAGGTTAGTTTTGCTGTTTTGGTAAGATATTTTTCTTTCTATAGAGCAGACCTAGCTTGAGATGTGTTTTTCGGAAACAATTATTGATGTCTAAATCAAAGGTTAGTCTATCAGCAATAGTAACACCTAAGAGTTTTGTACTGGTGTCCACCTGTATTTGAGTATTATTTTGTGACAATATGGAGAAGGAAGACTTTATGTGGTTAAGGTTTTCATGGAGAAAGAGTAGTAATTTGGTTTTCTTTGGATTAAGGATACATTGATTTTCAGATAGCCAGTTTTCTACAGAGTTAAAAGAGGACTGTGTTTGTGATTTTAGTTGAGTTGGTGATTCGGCAATAGTGATAAGTGTGGAATCATCTGCGTATTGTATCAGTGAGGATCCAGGACAGGAAAAGTAGAGAAGGTTGGTAAAGATGTTAAAAAGAAGTGGCCCAAAGATGGAGCCTTGTGGAATGCTCATTTTAACAGGAAGAAGAGGAGAGAAAGCTGAGAGCCATTTGACATATTGGAATCTATCAGAGAGATAGCTGTTAAACCAAGATATGGTGGATGGAGAGAAGTGTAAGTTTGCTAGTTTAAGGAGAAGGAGTTTATGAGAGACTGTATCAAGGGCTTTAGAGAGGTCAATGAAGAGACAGGAAATAAGTTTGTTACTGTCTCTAGCTAGTGAAATAGAGTTTAGGAAAGACAGGAGAGCTGTAGTAATGCTGTGCATGGGACGAAAGCCATGTTGAGTAGGTGTGAGTAGATTTTCTTGCAGAAGGTAGTGTAAGACTTGATTGTGTATACATTTTTCCAGAATTTTGTAGAGTGAGAGTATAGCTATGGGTCTAAAATTAGTTATATCTATGGAGTTTCTTCCTTTGTGTATTGGAAAAGTGTAAAATTGCTTCCAGATGGAAGGGAATGTGAATTCCATGATAGAGCAGTTTATTAGAATAAAAACTGGGAAAGCAAGAACGTCATCAGCAGCCTGAAGGAATGCGGAAGGAATGTTGTATACAGATGTGGAGCAATGTTTTAATTTAGATAGTAGAGTTTTAATATAATTAGTGGAGACAAGTTTAAGGGAGAAGGTAGTGGTAGGGTTACTATTGAGGGAAGAGTTTGAGTTATTAGGTCTATTATTGTTGGTGGGATGGTTTGTGTCTTGATTTAGTAATTTGGATATTGAGTCTATAAAGTAGTTGTTGAATATGGAGGCAGTTTCTTCATGTGTTTTGTCAGGATGAGGGTTAGGGGAGACTAGTGCATCTGGGTGTAGTATTTGATTTACAGAGTGCCATAACTTTTTAGGGTTGGATTTAAAGGTAGAAGATGGATTATTATAGAAGTTTTTCTTATCTTTATTTATGGGACTTTTGGCAAGATTTCTAAGTTCTTTATATTTTTGGGGATCTGGTTGATGTTTAGTTTTAGTCCAAATTTTCCATGCTTTGCTTTTTTTTAGTAGTGCACGAGTGTTTATGGTCAGCCATGGGGATATGTTAGACTTTATGCAGACTGTTCTAAGGGGTGCCAGAGAATTTAAAATACTAAGGAAAGTGGAGTTAAAAAAGTGGACAGCTTCATCCAAGGGGAGTAGTTTTAAGGGTTTCAAGTTCACTTTTGATAATAAAGATTTGAGAGTTTCAGGATTAAAATTTGTTAGTTTTTGGTGTTTGATAAACCTTTGAGGTTTAGCTTGATGGGATGTGTATCTGAGTATTTTTATTGGGCAGTGATCACTTAGGGAATTTTTTAGTGTTTCAAGGTTATGGTATTTGGAAGGGTGCGAGACAAGAATCCAGTCAAGGAGAGATGAGGCTATATGGGAGTTATTGAAATAAGTGGGATCACAGATGAATTGAGTAAAGCCATAGAGATTAAGGTGTTGTGAGGAGTTTTGAGAGGAGAGAGATAGCCAGTTAATGTTGACATCCCTATGAATGACAGTTTCATTTGGGATGTATTGGGAGATATGAGCAAGCATATTTTCTAGTAGGGGGATGTTATCACCTGGTGGAATGTAAATTGCTACAATGGTGATAGTGGATGGCTATTAATATTTAGGTTTACAGATACAATTTCAACTGGGGAGAAGGCTTGGAATGTAAAAGTAGAGTTAGAAATGGTAAGGTGGTTAGAGTGTAGGACAGCAATGCCTCCACCTTTCCTTTTTAGTCAATCTAGATGGTGCATGCTATAGCCAGGGGGCAAAATCTCTATGTCTTGGTGTTGGGATTTCAACCAGGTTTCAGTCAGAACAAGGATATCTGGAGTATGGTGGGAGATCCAAGCATGTAGTTCACTTACTTTGTTCAGAATACTCCCTAGTGTTTATTGAATAGAAGGAAAGATGTTTGTTTGGGATATTATTGACTTTGGGGTATGGAGGGCTAGCAGTGGGGTGTGTTGGACCAGGCTGGGATGTTGGGATGAATGTCTCCAACTAAGATAATGTTTTTGTGAAGGTAGATGAGTTTGAGCATTTTAGCAGTGGGGGTGTAGTATTTGGTTTTGTGTTTGGCAGGGGTGAGTTTGGTGTTAGGTAAGTGCATTTTTGGTAAGGAAGTATTTAATGAGAAGATAGATGGAAAAATGGAGAAAGTTTGATGATTATTTATATGGCTACAGCAATTTGGGTTTGTAGGGGAGATATTTTTGGGGTGTAAGTGGATGTTAAGTGATATGAGTATAAGAAGGAGGAGTAGGAGAGACAATAATAGGATTGATGTAGTTAGAAATGCATAGATTTTACTGTTCGAGGAATACATATTGTAGGGTGTTTTTAGTTAAAATGCACGGGGGTATAGTTTGTTGGTCTATTAGATAGGGGATAATAGTGTATACCAGCTAGTACCAGTAAGGGGGGGGGGGTGAAGTTAGAATATGTTGTTGTAGCAGCAAGAGGGTTGCTAATCAGCAAGCAAAAGGAAACATTTAAAATTCATAATATATGAAACGCAACAGTTTAGATAGGGTGGACTATGGCCTGATAGAGCACATTTCTTGCAGTTCCTCACTGTAAATTGCATACTAGGCTATTACACACACATTGGTCAAATCACACACATAAAGTTCATCTGCTGGGAGAAAATATATATTTTTAGCAGATGAATATGGTCTTGATATTATGTCCTACTTTCAGATGTATTCCTGATATTTTTCTTACAGTCTCTCACAATTCAGCATCCATTGAAGATTATGGAGTGAAAGATAGGAAGGGGTGGGTGTCTGCTGTGGGAGGTGCAATGTAGTTAGCTATAAAGGAAATGATATGGGGTGGGTGGGAATGGGGGTGGGAGAAGAGCGAAGTGAACCCAAGTGAAGCGAGGACGAACAGAGCGGGGGAGCCAAGCCCAGAGTCAAGCACAGTCCAGAAACAATCAGTAAACACTAACAGAATAAGGCTATGTACTGTCAATAGTAAGAAAAAGAGGTTTTGTTGTGTAGTACTATCAGGTAAGACATATCTTAGAGCATGCTGGGTAAGAAATATCTTAAAACAGGATACGGAGTCCAGCATTTAATAGACATAAGTTTGATGAAACTAACAGGCAGTCTATTAAGAAATGGGGGGTTCCTTGCTGCCAAGCTACTTCACAACAAACCAACTTGCTAGAGAGTACAGTAGATAATGCCTTAAATAAGTATATTGTAAAATGTAAAAACTAAGCCAACATACTTTGCAGATAAAGAGACACTGCAAGGTAAGAGAACAGAGTTGTGTGATAAGCGATTTTCATTGCAACCGTTAATGCAGCATGCAGGACTTTTAACAGCATGCTGTCAGTGTGGAAAGGAAAAATACAAACTTGGCTGATAGCTGAGGAGAGAAAAAAAATAATAATATAAATTGTTACCAAATATGGTGTTTAGCACACAGTTGTGACTTCATATTAATGGGTGAATTTAGCAATGATTGAAAATCATCCTCCACTGACTGCGGTAATTCTGACGTTCAGTCACATCAGCGCTAACTGGAAATCATCCTCCAATGTCAGCAGCAATTCTGACATTCAGCTATAAGGTCTCACTCAAATTATCAACCTTCTTACCTAGAGACCCTTGTCTCACAAGTATTCCAGTATTCCAGATTGCATTCTTTACTTTTGCACCAAAACCGTGGCTGTATTACGAGTTAAGGCTGATACTTAAAATGCTCACTAGCTGATTTTTCTTCTACAATTCCACAAGATCCAAGGTGCCATCTTTCTACAAACATGAAGAATTTGTGGCAGCCAATTTGTAACTCAGCTCTTATTTCTGTGCACTGGTCACCTATGTTTCATCTAACACTTATAATGCAGTCTCATGTTTTAACTCATGTTTCTATTAGTGTCCTGAAGATGATTTCTCTTTTCTGGCTAAGACAAGTTGGTTGCACAACGTTGCAACTAATTACACTTAAAACAAAATCAAAGATATTCTAAAATGATAATTTGTGGACTCCATATCTATAACGGGTGTATGCCCATTTGGTGGTGTTTCCTTTAGAGTTTGGCCTTAGAGCTATCCAGAGGTAAGGCAAAGGACAGTACCTGAATACATAAGAAAAGTCTTAATTAACTAATCAGCAAGCAAAAGGAAACATTTAAAATTCATAATATATGAAACACAACAGTTTAGATAGGGTGGACTATGGCCTGATAGAGCACATTTATTGCAGTTCCTCTCTGTAAATTGCATACTAGGCTATTACACATACATTGGTCAAATCAGACACATACAAATCATCTGCTGGGAGAAAATATATTTTTAGTAGATGAATATGGTCTTGATATTATGTCCTACTTTCAGATGTATTCCTGATATTTTTCTTACAGTCTCTCACAATTCAGCATCCATTGAAGATTTTTGTCATGTTGACTTTTGATTTCCCTTTGGATCAGTTGCCAATTCTCACATTTTCTTGCAGATTCTTCAAAATGATTCTGTGATGCTCATCATGACTTTTCTGAAAGATTTTTCAAACTATTTCTAGTATACTTGCATTATATAAAATAAGACCCTCTTATTGGTACAGTAGCTAAACTACATGGAAAAGTTTAATGTAACATGCACAAATATGTATTATATAACAATAGTCACTATGGCAACATAGAACATACCATTTTCTGCATAGCAATGGAATGTAACTCCAAGGCGAAATATTGGTAAATGTGTCTCATACGTGAGGAGGTACATTATTCTTGGGCAATTGTCTGTTATTTACAGACATTTCCCAAGCATGCACATACAAAAATATTTCCCTTTAGCTGAGTTGCAATTTAAATTGCTACTGATTACTAACAGATGGCAATTTACTGTATTAATAATATTGTCATATTCTGGAAAGTACCATGGCTGCCTGCTGTTTTAATAAATTAGCAGCAGGGATCTGTTTTTTTTTTTTTGAAATACTACACTTCTCATATTTCTGAGTTGTCTTCCATTAGAACAGAAAGGCATAATGTAAAGTCTATTTCCACTAAAGATTTATTTCACACACACAGCAGAAATAAGTAAAACACTACAGATATCATTATCTTGTACTGAAATCAGTTACACATGACTGTGTGAAGCACTTATTTAAACAACAGAAATATTCAGGACATCACGAACAGGTGCTGACTTTGTGGAAACATAGGTGAAATTCTTGGCTAGGCTTATAAGGGCCTTCAGGCCAATAACCTAGTATCATCCTATGAACCTAATCATTACAGTTCTCAAGGAAATCAAGTTTTCTGCAACACATATAATACTGTGTGGGAATATTTTTAGCAATTTGCCATCCTGCTGCTTAATTATCCTCCCCGTATTCAAAAGGTGAAGTAAGCAGCTGTAATTTATAACCTACTGGTCTTTCTTTTTAAATCAGGCCACACTTTTGTATTAAATGCAAGAGGGTCTTGTAAACCTGTCCCTTTTGCAAAGGATATTGACATGTAGTAAACTACCTTATAAACACAAGGTTTGATGTACCTCATTGCAATGACTGAAATTATTTTATGCCTGACTGTCCAATAAGTGACAATATAGCAACCTCAATAATTGTTTTGGAAACAGCAAAGACCAGAACAGTTCCACTCTTAGAATATGAATAATTATAACACATATTTTACACAAATTCATACCTGTTATTTAGCATTTTAAAGCAAACATTTAATTGCAGACAGTTACTGATCAACCATTAGATGCAGAAATGTTTTTGTTTTATAGGATGCTGTAAAGGAAACTCATTTTGTTACAGTACTGTCAGCTTATTATCTGGAATGTGGTTATTGTTAAAAGTTTTAAACCAAAGCTACCTGAACTATTGCATTAGAATGGGTTACAAATGTATTTTTGTTACTTGCATAGATATGGAATAAATGTCCAGTCTGTAATTTCAAAATAATAGCATTTTTTGATACAAGTGAGAAGTGGGAAGGAACACATTTTTCTGACAGTTTATCAAAATGACCAAACGGTTTAAGAAATGTTTCTATCTTCTTTCTGAAAATAAACTTTGGAAAGCTGCAAAGCTGCTAAGCTGGAATACAGTAACAATTAGTTATTTGAAAAAAAAATTACTGTCTTTAAGACTTGCGGATAGCCCTTTTGTGCCAGCATTTGCTGTAGCACTGACAGTTTATTAATCACAGCTAGTTAATTTACTGCCGGAATATATTTGGTTGACACAGTGTCTAATGGAAGTTGATTACCCAAGCAAAACAAAACGACAAAAACCACTGAACCAACTGCTGGAATCCAAACAGAAGACGACCAGAACCAGTTCACAACTGTTTTATTACAAGAATTAAGCACTTTCTTGTGTACATAACATGCACTTCTTCAGAATAAAAAAACATTCACAAAAATTCAGTTTAAATAACCCACCAATAAAATCACATGACCCATCAACACACCTACCAATTCTAATCTTAAAGACTACTTGCTCATATAATAAAATACATAAAAGTCTATACAAATATATGCTAAGAAAAAAAAAATAACCTAATGTTTCCCTAATGTGTACAACATAATAACAAATTAAATATAGTGAGACATAACTCTTAAAATACAAGCTATGCATAAAGACTTATTCAAACCTAGGGGTGAGGTGGCATTTAATTTCAGTTGCCAATACAACTCCCTCCATTCTACCATGTCACGCCACTGTCCCCCCAGTAAATTTTGCTGTATGGTGTCGATACCAAGAAATAAAAAACATGGCCTGGATGTTTTTCTACATGACAATGCAATGCATTAGTAGTTCTCCTCTGCTTGACGTCATAAATGTGTTCATAAATGCATTCTTTAAAACTACGAATGGTTTTCCCAACATAAAAACTTGGGCACATTTTACATAAAGCCACATAAATCACTCCCATTGATTTACAATTACAAAAAAAGTGTGTCCTTACTTTCATACCATTAATAAGCATCTCATATTTCTCTAAAATGTACTGGCACAAATTGCACGCACCACATTTATAAGTATCCCAAGTCCTTTCACTAATGGTAGTATATATCTTGTCATCCGATTCTAACATATTCTTGATGCATTTGGCTTTTCTAGTGACAGACACTGATTTGGTTCCCAAAATGTCAAATATCCCTTCAAATGCTTGAAAAACAAGCCAATTTTGGTTAAGAATATTCCGAATGTAACCAAATTCTTCAGTGAAAGTGGTAATAAATGAAGAATTATACCCACCATTTCTTTCTTTCTGATAAACCAAAGTTTTATCTAACAAAATGGGGATCACCTCCTTCTGCTGTCTCTTCTGAAGAACTTCCCTCCATATTAAATCAACTAAATCCGGGGGGGGGGGTAACCTCTAGTTGTAAACATCCCTTTCAAATTTACACATTCTTTGACAAATATTTCTTCACTAGAAGTCATACAGGCTAACCTTATATATTGCCCCTTAATGATTTCCCTCTTTTAGTACATCGGGTGACAACTACTGTAGTGCAAAAGGCTATTAGAGTATATTGCTTTCCTAAACACTGTGCTCTGTTTACTTTCATCCATGTCATCCTTGTAAATAAACACATCCAAATAGTTAATACTTACTGTACTATAATGGTATGTGAGCTTTAAGTAAGAGGTAGTGGAATGCAAATATTTCAAAAAATCTATCAGTGTCTACTTTACTAGCATCCCGAGCAATACAAATGTCATCCAAAAACCTCACATATAAATAATAAGGTGGAACATTTTCGATGTTAAATATAAACTGCTTTTCCCATTGAAGTAATACTATGTTTGCAAACACTGGGGCGCAGCTTGCCCCCATAGCAACCACTCTTTTTTGTTGAAAAAATTGCCCATCCAGATGAATAAAATTATATTTCAAAACCATGTCTAACAATGCATCAAGCACATTAATTTCATTAGCATTAAAATGACCAGATCTGTGAATAAAATCATGAAACATTTCTTTTCCAACATATTGTGGGATAACATTAAATAAATTTACTATATCATTAGTAACAAATGTTAAACTAGTACTGTATTTAATTTTTCTCAATTTTTCCAAAAAATCCCAAGAATCTTTCATAACATGGGGGTAATCAGATACCAACATTTTTACTTTTTTGTCTATGTATACAGCCATGGGGTGAGTGAAAGAAGTTCTAGCACTCACAATAGGTCTCATAGGAGGGTCCCACAAACATTTATGTATTTTGGGATCCCAAAAGGGGGGGGGGCACAGGGAATTTAACTTCTAAAAATTCATGCACTTCTCTAGAAATTTCTTCTTGTTTCAACATGTCTAACAAAATAAATCTAATTCTAGAATAACATGAATTATTATAATTCAAAGATACTTGCTCGTAAAAATCTTCATCTAGATAATTATATGAGCAAGTAGCCTTTAAGATTAGAATTGGTAGGTGTGTTGATGGGTCATGTGATTTTATTGGTGGGTTATTTAAACTGAATTTTTGTGAATGTTTTTTATTCTGAAGAAGTGTGTTATATACACACGAAAGTGCTTAATTCTTGTAATAGAACACTTGTGAAATGGTTCTGGTCGTGTTTGGATTCCAGCAGTTGGTTCTAATGGAAGTTGTTGAAAGTTATAAGCCCTGCAGTTAAAGTTTTAAGGAAGAACCACTAGGGCAGTAACCGGTCTTTTTGAATGTGCTGGTCAACACATGTTGCATGTCAGCAGAACAAAATACTTTAGACAAAAAAAAGACTCTGCTGTTAATCATTTCTGTGATATACAGTTCAGTGGCATAGTGATTAACAGTTTTCTCTGCCACAAATACAGACTCTTTAGTTATATGATGAATCAGTACCAAATACCGCAAAACTAAAGCTTCTCCTCAATACTGAGTAACTACAGCAAATTTGGACCATAATCCTCTGTTGCTGCCGATGTCAGCCAAAGTTGAACAAATGTGGAGTTCAACTACATGCCCACATGAACAAACGTGCCTACAAACAATGACAAGTAGATGGTGCTTGTTTGCTCTGTTCAAATTTTCTCAAAGATGGTCATATCACTTGTCTTGCTTGGATCTCATTAGAACATTTTGAGCTTTTCAAGCTGTAGGAAGTTACTGTATTTGTTAACACCCCATATACTTTGTTTTATGGGTAGTCTTTCCAGCAACATTATAAATTATAAATAAGTCATTTCAAAATTAAAGCACATCATAAAACACTAATGTTGCAAGACAAACCCCCAGATTCAAGAAGCTCCATGCAAGAATAAGACTATTGCACAGAGTGGTTTGTGTCCATTTAGAACAGCAGCACACCTTGCATATTCATGAAGGTACACTGCTGTTTAATCTACATGGACATGAACCGTGAATGAGTGCAGGGGGTGTGTCTAAGTAGTGCATGGACACTAAACACACCCCCTGCACTCAGAAAGTGCCTTACACCACTTTCTAAGCTAAACTGACCAGTATTTCAGTGTCCATGGACACCAAAATGAAAAAAATATAATTTCATTGTCTACGGACACTGAAATAAAACTCAGCAACAACTAAAGTGCCATATGACACCTTTGCAACCTGATAAAGCAGGAAATGTGTGCAAATGCACACATAACGGGGGACAAGTCCCCCAAAAGTAAAAAGGCACAAACATAAATCGACAAACATATAAAGTTGGGTCATGCGTTAGCATGAATTATGTAAGGGTAGAAGTCTGAAAGCAAATGTATACCAATATCCCCTTACAGCAGTGCATGTTAACAAAGGCATAAATTATGGGGGGAATGAATACTACATTAGGGACACGCCTGGAAAATCACCCTCGCACACTTAGAAAGTTGATAGATAACAGGATATGTATTAGCAGGAATCCCTGAAGGATAGAATCCTGAAATGCAAATGAATGCCAGTATTTCATGGTTGCAGTCTCAAGTAGTTGTCAGAACACCACAATTACACACCCACATAACCTAATAATATAATAATATTATAAACTTTTTTTAACTAGCCTAAGGAATGTTTAAGTGTAGCTAAGTGGGTGTGCACATTATGGCTGTCCGCTTAGCATAGCTTAAACATACCATAAGAGCTAAATGCAAATAGACAAATGAAATTTCCAAGCTGAGGTAGTGTAATGGTTAGAATCATGGCTTTGCAGGTAGATGTTCATGATTTGAGTCCCAAGATAGGCAACTTATTTTCTTATGTGAAAGTAGTGTTAAAATTATTTTAGTAAACTTAAATTATGTAGCAACTTTTTTGTCAACCAGGGTAGTGTAGCAGTTCCAAAAGTGAGATGTCAGTGTAGAAAAGATGTGAAACCCCATATAAATACAAGTGCCCCATACAGTATAGTCACACAAGAATATAATTTAATGAAAGCACATAGGAGGATGTCATGGAAGGTAAATATAAAATATGTGTATATAAATATTATTTTATAATATAAAATTATAAGTATAATATGCTTAAATGTGCCAAAATCACTCAGTATCCATCAGACCTTGTTCTGCCCAGCAACAAAATAGTCAGCCCTGACAAGTCTTTAACCCGGGATGCTGTCCTCTACAATCACAGCAAAATACCACTACACCATCTGAGCTGTGAGAATCTGTAATGCCTTAACAAACATATCATGCATTTTGGTCATTTAATATTAGTGAAAAAAACAGCAGTCCCAAGTGTCGAACCCATGACCCTGAACACTATAATCAGACGAATGTACTACTACACCATCTCAGCTGTAAGACATAATGTCACTTTTTCAAACATATCATGCAATAGAGTGATACAATATTAGGGAGAAAGCTTTGTGGAATCATTCATGCGTTGTATATATACATAGGGTCATAGGTTGGTACTAGGCTATTAGCCCTTAGGCCTATACAAGCCTAGCCATAACAATTCCCTGGCTATTTCTTCCCACAATATTTACTTGCCTGGATCCCTGTCTAGCAAGGCAACTAACATGATCCCCAGGGTGAATTTCCTATCTCCCATCCAATTGTCAAGGTTCCTTTTGAAGAGGGCCAAAGAAGCACTTTGCTTGACATGTATGGGCAGTCTATTCCAGAGTCTGGGGAGTCTCTGGGTCAGGGACCTATCCCTCCAGCATGTTTTTTTCATAGTGATGACAAGTGATGACAAGAGCATGTGGCTCTGAGGGACTGGGATTTCTTTAAGTATAGCATGTCCAACAGCTCTGGGTTTGACATGGCCTAGTATGTTAAGCAGAGATAGCCTCTGAGTAGATGATATGCGACAGAGTATAGCTGGAGTTTTTTAGACATTCAGCATAGGGCATCTGCTTTAGGCCTATGATTCTTTTAGTGAGGTATTTCTGTGGCCTTTCCAGTTGTTGCAGATGTCTTGAGAGGTACATACCAAATGGGGCATTGTATTCTATAATGGGTCTAATGAGGGATGAGTACAATGAGATAATGACCTAATTTTTTCTGGATGAAAAGCCCTTAGTGATGAATTGTGGCGATGTGGTTATCGAATGTGAGACCACTGTCCACCTGTGTCTCTAAGTCTCTTATCACACTTTCAGTGTTCAGTGTACTGCCACCTATGTGGTAATTCATGGGTACATGTTTTTTTCCCAAAGGGGATAACTATACATTTCTTGGCATTGAGCTTAAGCCCATGGTTCTGGCACCAAACATCTGTTTCTGTAAAGCCCTTTTGAAGAATATCCACATAATTTGGGGATTCAATAATGGCTCCCAGTTTGCAGTCATCTGCAAACTTTGTTAGCCAGAGTCTCTTAGTGTTGGCCTGTACTTCAGAGAAGTAGATGCCAAACAACAGCGGTCCCAGGACTGAACCCTGAGGTACTCTACTTGTCACTTGCCTGGAGCTGGATTTGGAGTTGGCTACTTTTACAGTGTGGGTTCTGTCAGTAAGCCATTTGGCAACCCATCGAGTGGCATAGGGATTAATGCCCAGCTTAGTAAGTTTATCTATGATTCCAGAGTGGGGGATGATGTTGAAGGCCTTGGCGAGGTCCAGATAGGCTGTGTAAACCACCTTACCCTCGTTCACAGCTCTGGAGATTGATTTGAAGAAGTCAATCAGGTTCAGGAGACAAGATCATCCCTTCATGAACCCAAACTGGGTGGTGGGGTCCAATCTTTGAAGGTTGCCAATGTCTTTGTTTATAAATTCCATGATAATACATTCCATGGCCTTGCAGATCAGGCTCATTAGACTGATGGGGCAGTAGTTCCCAGGATCCAAGGTGGATCACCCCTTGTGGAGTGGGATAACTCTAGCTGTGTGTTACTCAGTGAGCACGAAGCCTGAGGTGAGGCTATGATTAAACATGAAAACATGACACTTAGGTGAGGTGCCAGTTCATTTTGTAGTTCATGTAGTACACAGCCCAGGATGTCATCTGGTCCCATGGATGCTATACTCTTAGCTTTGGAGAGTGTGTTTTTTTACCTGTGTGGCCATTATTACTGAAATTTGGCAATCTTTCTGTATTGAGATGAGCCCTTTAGGGGGTGAGAGGGGAGTCACGTTTGCCCTTAATCGATCTGCCAGGATATTGGCAATATCCTTGGGATAAGTATATTTAATGCCATTCTGTTGTAGCTCAGAGCATATCTGAGCATTGCCGTTTAGATTCTTCACATAGCTATAGAATGCCTTGTGGTTGTCTTTGGAATCTTTGGCAATTTTATTTTTGTAACTAGCTTTGGAGGATTTTATGAGGGATTTCAGCTTCTTACTGAGGCTGTAAGGGAGTCTTTTGCATCCTGGTATTTTCCTCTTTTCTGCAACAGTTTCTTCCTTTTGTTGTAAAGTTTGTTTATGGCAGGGGACCACCAGATTGGCTTCCTTTTTTTGGAGGAGAGTGTCTTGGTTCTATTTGGGATGGCGCAATTCATGCACGAGTGAATGTGCTCGTATAGTGCCTTAGTGTAGGATTCAGCAGTCAAACTTTCAGTTCCCATCTGCATGGTTGTCATGAAGTTTGTCACTTCTGACTTGAGTAGCATGAAATTGGCTTTGGAGAAGTTTTTTTATGGAGGTTTCCTTACTGGGGGGTGGGGAAGGGATGTGGATGTCAAAGGTGATTAGCGTATGGTCAGCCCTGACCAACAAGGGGGTGACCATAGGTGTGGAGCATCAATTTCCCATGTTGGTAATGACCAGGTCTAGGATATTAGAGCCTCTGGTGGGACTATGGATTAGTTGATCCAGGGCATTGGAATTTAAGAATTCCAAGAACTGTTGGACAAAGGTTTTGGTACATGAGTATTTTTCCCAGTTAATGGCAGGGTAGTTGAAATCACCCAGTATTAGGGTGTTTGGTTGCATCTTAATATTTTCCAGTATGTTTAGAAAGGTGTAGTGAGAATCTTGAGGCATGGTGGGGGATCTGTATCAAGCTACAATTTGGATTGCAGTCTTACCTAGTGTTAGTTGCACCTGGAGAACTTCAGATGCATTGTGTTGGGCAACTAGCCTGGTGGTGTGAATATCCTTGGTGGACACTCCTCCACCTGTAGTGTTTCGGTCCTGGTTATACACCCAGACACACAAACACACAAACACACACACACACACACACATATATATATATATATATATATATATATATATATATATATATATACCTGATGAAACATATATATGAAAAAGTACAGTCATAATATAGATACACATATATAAAAATATAAAGGAAGGAAAATTATATATATATATATATATATATATATATATATATATATATATATATATATATATATATATATGTGTATGCACATAACATGCAGTGCAGTTATACCTCAGAACCATTCCTCTCAACCTGTTAGTGCAAGAAACCTGTACAAAGGCTGTAAAGGGGATGGGCCACATATAGGGACATATTTCAAATATTGCTGTTTACAAATGAAGACATTTGCTACAGCAACAGGGTGCATTTCAGCAGACAATTACTGAAGGATATGAGGATGGAAACTGAAATGTTATGTCATTATTTACTGACATAAATCCTTGGATCATCACCGTGATTTACCAGACAAATACAAATAAATTGTGGAACTGAACAAAAGTATGGGCCAAACACCCGGACATTCTGTGAAAATCCTGGCAGTGGAGAGGTATGCTCAGAACCCCTTAGTACAATGAATCCAGACCAAGCCTGACAAAGTGGCAGGACAAAGGCCTGAAAATAGGGACATATCCAAAATATGTGAGTAGATAAGCTGAGAAAGTTGATGAGTAACACTGTATGTCCTAACATATATCGACTGAAATATCACAATTCCAGGACTCAATTGCTTCTCATTAGTTAGTGACCTCAATGTCCACATCATCCCACTGATGTGTCAGGAATACACAACAGTTATGGAGACCAGACAACTGGACATCTTACGATAACACAGCATTAGGGAAACTACACTGAGCTACTGCGCAATGTCCAAACTACAATAAGACTGACATAACACTACCCAAGTCTAGCTCTGGGGCTGTACACATGCATTAGCAATTATAACAGGCACTACAGGGATGTAACAGTAGTGGAAAACAGACACTGGTGTGAAAGTGCATACCCCCAAACAATTGCACCACAGTCACAGCGACATACCAGTAAGCAAACTGAACACTACAGTATAATGACTGTGTGAGCAACAAAATCCTGTTTGCCACTCACACATTACTGCTACATATACTGCCCCAAGTCACAGTGTAGTGGGAATCTTGAGCTGTTACGAGACATGTCACAGTCTGCATCTGCAAACATATACAGGCAATAGGGAACCAGAAACTGGAACAGCATGCACAGTCAGAAAGAAAGGGCCTATGACACTCATTTGTACCCCCTCCCTACACAGCCCAAATAACATGTACACACTACACTGCTACACAATACTGACAGTCTTTTAACAATGGGTAGACATACACAGACCTCTCAAATGTACAGTTTCCCACAGAATGTATAGGCACAGGACTTATATCTATGGCTGCTTCCTTCTTGTTACATGTCTGGGGCTCTATGATATCACTGGGATGGTAGCAGGAATGAATGCAATAAATAATGTTACTACATACCTCTGAATCTCTTAGTGCATGACATCTGGACAAAGCCTGACATAATTGAAAGACAGAGGCTCATGATTGAAGGACAGAGGAAAATGCATGATGTACTTGTGGGATATTGCATATATTGCTGCCATAAATGTAGACAGTTGCTGGTGTTACTGGTTTTGTTGTAACTTATCTTTTCTGAGGGATATGAAGTCAGTAACAAGAATTGATGTTAGCATTTACTGACTGAATTCCACAGAGTATCCTACTGATTAGCCAAGGACAACAACTGTCTGGGGAACAGACCAAACATATGAGCCATGCATCTAGACAGTGTCTATGCCTCTGGACAGTGTAGACGTATGACCTCAGTGATGTAATAGAATGGTAATCCCCTGACAGCTACCAGACATGCCTCCCAGCACCATATGAAGCACAGTAAGACCAACATGACACTCCCCTACATTACCTCTGGGCAATTACCCATGTATATTCAAATATAGCATGCACTACAGGGATGGACCTGTAGTGAAAAACAGAGAGTGGTGCAAACATGTCCACCCAAAAACATTTGCACCATAGTCACAGCAACATACCAGTACCCAAAATGAACTCTAGAGTAGAATGACTGTCTGAACAAACATATCCTGACTGCCAGTCACATGCTACACTGACATATACTGGCCAAATTCACAGTGTACTGGGAATCCTGAGGTGTTACAGGACATTGCGCAGTCAGCCCCTACAAGAATACAGTCCTGATAGACCGCCAGCAGCTGTAGCAGCATGCAAAGTCAGATAGGTAAAGGATGTATGGCACTCACATCTGCTACTCTCCCTACCCAGCCCAACAAACATCTACACACAACACTGCTACACAATCTTGGCAATCAGTTCACAATGGCCAGACATACATAACTGTCATATCTACAGATTTTCACAGAATTACCAGGGTGTGGAACCATAATCCTGGCCACCCCTGCATACTATGGCCAGGAGTCTGCCAGGTCATGGGCATGATAAGTGGAGTGCAGTTGGTAATTAATGATATACCATACAGCTGCACCTCACAGTGCAGGACATCTGGAAAATGCATGATGTACTTGTGGGACAGGGGGCTGTAAAGACGGACATATCACACATAATGGTGTTACAAACTGAAACAGTAGCTGGTGTTACATGTGTTGTTGTAACATAACATCCCTGAAGGATATGATGTCAGGAACACCAATGGATGTCAACAGTTACTGACTACAATCCTCACATTATCCCACCTACCCCACAAAAACAGACGTTGTTTGAGGAACAGACAAAGCAAAACAGGCAAACATCTGGACAGTCTGTGAACAACATGCCAGTTGAGAGGTATGTCAGAGGCATATCGCTATCAGATGTCAAGTCACCCAGTAAATATATGTCCAGATGAACCCTATCAATCTAGCAACCCTCCATGTGTATAACAGCACTAATGACATACAATCTGTACCCAATTCTGGAGCTTTGTCCCTCATGTCTCCACATGTCCTGTTCTGTGAGGTATTTCCACCTACTGTCTGTGAAGCTGTAGCCCCCACACCTCCTTAATGTCCCCCGCACAGGCAAGGAAAATGGGCAAGGCCCACATGAAGGGCATCCCATATGTTGGAACTAGCAGCAGTGTCCAGGTCCACACCCTCATACTATGTAGGCACATACACAGCTTTATGGCCTCAGCAATACCCGACAGGAAAACATCAACCCCCTCAAGATAGTCTGAATGCCTGTGGTGGACAGCAGCAATATACAACTACCATCATAGGTGGAAATAATTGCAGGACAGGCCAAGAAGGAAAAGGTGCCTCACTGGAAGCCATGTCACCTTGTTCTGCACAAGCAAATAAGGTCACAGGTAGTGTACCCTAAGGCTGTCTTTGAGTGCAAACTGGAGTCATCCACTAAGGCCAATCACTAGGCCTTTTAGGTGTGTGTCTGCAATTCCAGTGGGAACACACATTTCTGCTCTGTAGTGTTGGCCAATAACACCGTATACACATATGCCATGGATATAGGCAACTGGCTGCAGACGGGTGAAGTGTAAACATCCCCCCATCCCCCCATAGGTACACATGTGCATGTACCACACCTGCCCCCCCCCTCATGTTCAGGAAGCAGGTCTGTAATACCCTCTCAAAGGCAACACATAGAGGTCACCATAAGCCTGATACCATTCCTGGCTGCATCCAACATGAACACAGGCATGGGCTCTCAGACCCATTCTGCAGTGTATCAATCACAGCCTGAGAACTGGGGTCATCCCATCTGCACAGAGAACAGACAGAAAGTTGATAGAAAACAGGTTATGCATTAGCATTACTATTCAGAAGGATACAAGTCTGAAACTGAAATGTATGCCATTATGTCATGACAGCAGTCCTCAATGACATGGCCGAAAACCTCAGTACTCTCCATTTAATATAGTAATATAATATTGATATCCAATAGGCAAGAAATAAAAATATGCAGCTCAAATCCACAAACCAAGATAGTGTAGTGGTCAGAGTCCCAGCTTTGCATGCAGGCATACACAGTTCGAGTAATACAACAGGCAATCCAAATTTATATGGGAAAGCAGTGTTAAAAGTGGCATGTTCATATTAAAATATGTGGTAAGTTATTTTTGTCACCCAGGGTAGTGTAGCTGGTGTAAAATGGATGTGTGAGTGCATATAACATGTGAAAACACCCATGTTTACAAGTGTCCCATACAGTATAGTTACACCCCTTGCTACTTTAATGAAAGCACATACAGCCATATCATGTAATGGAAATCATATACACTTACTAAATTAAGTCATTAGTGTGGTATATTATGAGAATGAACTGTGAGCAATGGTTATCAATGCTCAGCTATGCTTAGCAGGTTTAACAACACATTTCTGTTGTCCTCACCCCTCTCTCTGGGATTTGAGTGTCCTAATTCACCTCCAAATTCTATACAAATGCACAGCTGTTGCTGTATAAGAAATAGACATCTATGGACCTTTGGTACACCCCTCCTTCACATCCGTAGCTATCTTGCATATTGTTCTTCCCTCTGTGTGTCCTTTTTCCACCACTTTCCTATCACCCCTTTCTCTTTTCTTTTAAAGAATTAGTACGGGTATAAGCGTGATTAAGAGCAACAAAGTTATCAGCACTGCCAGGTCTTAAACCCAGGGCCCTGTATACCATAGTCAGAGCAATATACCACTACACCATTTGAGCTGTAGGGATTACTGATGCTTTTTCTAACATATGCACATTCAATAGTAGGGAAAAGATTCCGTAGAATCAGTTAGGTTTCGTATTTATACTTATACACACACACACACACACACACACACACACACATATATATATATATGTATGGAGATGCATATATATGGACAAATATATGTATAACATAAATAGTGATATACATATAAAATATACATATATATATATATATATATATATATATATATATATATATATATACATATACATATATATCTTATATGTATATATCTTATATATACATATAAGATATACATGCCCATAACATGTAGTGGAGTCATACTTCAGAACCATACCTACCAACACCTTACTGCAAGAAATCTGGCCCAAGGCTGTCCAATTGGGGGACAATGGGACAAAATTAGGAACATACTTCAAATATCGCTCTTATAAATGTAGAATGTTGCCAGAGTGACATGGTTTGTTTCAGCATACATGTTCTGAAGGATGTGAGTTCTGAAACTGAAATCTATGTCATCATTTACTGTCAGAAATCTTCAGATCCTCACAGTGATTTACCAGGGATATGAAAATAATACATCTGTAGAACAGACCAGAAATATGAGCAATAAATCTGGACATACTGCAACAATCCAGACAGTCCCAAGGTAGGCTCAAAATCCCTTAGTGCAATGAACCTGGGCCAGGAATGACAAAGTGGGGAGAGAAAGCCATGGAAATAGGGACATATCTGAAATACTGGAGTAGATAAGCTGACACCATTGCTGCAATAACACCTTTATGTCTGTTCTAACATATATTGACTGAAATAGCACAAGAACAACACTCGGGTACTTCCCACTAGTTAGTGATTGAAATCCCCACATCAGCCCACTGATGTGTCAAAAATACACAACACTTATGGGGGCCAGGCAAAACTACATCCTACAAATATCTGGACATAACATCACATTAGGGAAACTACACTCAGCTGCTAAGCATGTCACCAAGCACTGTCCAAACTACAGTCAGACTGACACAGCACTAACCCAAATCTGCTAGGGAGAATTACACATGTATTGGCAAATATATCAGGCACTACAGGAATGTCTCAGCACTGAAAAACAGACATCAGTGTGAAAGTGCATACCCATAACCAATTCAACCACAGTCACATTGACATACGAGTAAGCCAAAGGAACAGTACAGTATAAGGACTGTGTGAACAAAAACATCTCAACATGTTTCCCACTCACACACTATCCGCACATATACGGGCCGAATTCATAGTGTAGTATGATGCCTAACTATGGTATGGGACATGTCTCAGTCTGCCCCTATAAACATATACAGCCAATAGACTACCAGAAAAAGGAGCAGAATGCACAGGCAGATAGAAAAGGAGCCATAACACATACATCCACACCTCTCCTTACACAGGCCAAATAACATTGACAAAATACACTGCTACACAATTCTGACAGTCTGTCAACAATTGCCAGAAATACACAGACCTTTCAACTGTACAGAGTCCCACAGAATGTCCAGGCTTTCCCCTCATATATAAGGCCTCTTCCACATAACATGTCTGGCAGTCTGATACATCACTGGGATAATCTCAGGAATGTAGGCACTAAATAACCATATACCATACCTATCATCCTACTGAATGACATCTGGACAAAGCCTGACATAATTGTGGGACAGAGGCCAAAAAAACAGGGGCATATCTGAAATATTGCTGTTATAAACTGAGAATGTTGCTGTTGTAAATGGGTTAGTTGCAACATATCTTTTCTTAGGGATATGACATCAGAAACACAAATGGATGTTAGCAGTTACTGACTGCAATCCCCAGAGTATGTTATTGATTTTCCAAAGAAAAAAATGTCTGAGGAACACACCAAACTCAGGAGTCCAAATTCTGGCCATTCTGCGGAAAGCCCTACAGGTGAGAGTTATATCAAACACATAACACTGTCAGAGTTAAAATTACTCAGGAACTCCATGTCCACACAAACCCTGTTAGACTAGCATTAATCCAAATGTATAACAGCAATACTTACATTCTGTCCCTTTGTCTGGAACATTCTCCCCCATTCTGTTGGCCTGTCACCACAGTTTTGGTTGTAAGAGGTATTTACAAATGCCTTCTGTGATGCTGTTCTTCTTACACCTCCATGAAGGTCTCCTCACTGGCAAGAAAAAGGGCCAACACTGACATGACGTACTCAATTATAGGAGTGTGTTGCCATGCCATTGGCTATATGAATAGCAACACAGCTGTCCTGCATGCAATTATCAAGTGGGGGACACCAATTGGTGCACAGGCCATCAGCTGCTCATGAGCATTACCTACAAAAGGCAAGCTGCTGCCTATGCAAAACAGATGTTCTCCCTACATCCTTGAGAGAGAGAGAGAAACAGCAAAAAGAAAAAGAAAAACCAAGCAGGACATAACTACCTACACTTGAATAAAACAAAAAGGTATGTCAAATAAGTAAGCATGTAATGGACTGCAGTAGGGGGTATGTAAGAATGGGAAATAGGAACTGTAACATATATGTCTCAACAAGACTTGTACTGATATATTGCTGATCAGAACCTATGGCCATAGCATCTGGGTCTGTCTGCAGTGACATAGATCATAGGTCAGGTCCCTGAGTCACCCCAGGAAAGGATGGCTCACATATGACTACTACTGCAGTGTGTGCTGAACAATACTGTGATAATGCTAGACCAGCTATTGGGATGTCATAAATATCCATATCTTACTTGTGAATACAACTATGATATACTTGGTTGTCTCAGAAATGTGAGAGACCTATACATGGCATTTGCATAGTAAAGTACTGTTGCACATGTGTGTGTTGAACTGCATGTGATATACTGAGCTCATACCATTAAACTGTCTAGTGTTATGCACGCTGACCATATGTGTGCCTCATATTTGTAGTCATTTACTCATACAGTTGTGCTATGTCTGGCAAATCATTGGCAAATCTGTGAAGACTGACATTACAACATCTCCTTCTTTTTCTTCTGGCTGTTCCATTTAGGGTCACCACAGTGGGTCATCTGTTGCCATTTCTGCCTGTCCTCTGCATCCTGCTCTGTCACACCAACCACCTGCATGTCCTCTTTCACCACATTCAAGAACCTTATCTGAGGCCTTCCTCTTTTCCTCTTACCTGGCAGCTTCATCCTTACTATCCTTTTCCCAATATACTCAGCATCCCTCTGCAGCACATCCAAACTGATGTAATCTTGCCTCTCTGGCTTTGTCTCAAAACCATCCAACATGGGCTGACCCTGTCATATACACATTGCTAATCCTGTCCACCCTCATCACAACCAGTGCAAATCCTAACATCTGTAACTCTGCCACATCCAACTCTGACTCCTGCCCCCCCCTTTTGGGATCCCAAAAATACATAAATGTTTGTGGGACCCTCCTATAAGACCTATTGCGAGTGCTAGAACTTCTATCACTCACCCCATGGCTGTATACATAGACAAAAAAGTAAAAATTTTGGTATCTGGTTACCCCCATGTTACGAAAGATTCTTGGGATTTTTTTGGAAAAATTGAGAAAAATTAAATACAGTACTAGTTTAGCATTTGTTACTATAGATATAGTAAATTTATTTAATGTTATCCTATGAGATGTTGGAACAGAAATGTTTCATGATTTTATTCATGGCTCTGGTAATTTTAACGCTAATGAAATGAATGTGCTTGATGCACTGTTAGGCAATGTTTTGAAATATAATTCTATTCATCTGGATGGGCAATTTTTTCAACAAAAAAGAGTGGTTGCTATGGGGGTAAGTTGCGCCCCAGTGTTTGCAAACATTGTATTACTTCAATGGGAAAAGCAGTTTATATTTAACATCGAAAATGTTCCACCTTATTATTTATATGTGATGTTTTTGGATGACATTTGTATTGCTTGGGATGCTAGTAAAGTAGACACTGATAGATTTTTTGAAATATTTGCATTCCACTACCTCTTACTTAAAGCTCACATACCATTATAGTACAGTAAGTATTAACTATTTGGATGTGTTTATTTACAAGGATGACATGGATGAAAGTAAACAGAGCACAGTGTTTAGGAAAGCAATATACTCTAATAGCCTTTTGCACTACAGTAGTTGTCACCCGATGTACCAAAAGAGGGAAATCATTAAGGGGCAATATATAAGGTTAGCCTGTATGACTTCTAGTGAAGAAATATTTGTCAAAGAATGTGTAAATTTCAAAGGGATATTTACAACTAGAGGTTACCCCCCGGATTTAGTTGATTTAATATGGAGGGAAGTTCTTCAGAAGAGACAGCAGAAGGAGGTGATCTCCATTTTGTTAGATAACAAAACTTTGGTTTATCAGAAAGAAACAAATGGTGGGTATAATTCTTCATTCATTACCACTTTCACTGAAGAATTTGGTTACATTCGGAATATTCTTAACCAAAATTGGCTTGTTTTTCAAGCATTTGAAGGGATATTTGACATTTTGGGAACCAAACCAGTGTCTGTCACTAGAAAAGCCAAATGCATCAATAACATGTTAGAATTGGATGACAAGATATATACTACCATTAGTGAAAGGACTTGGGATACTTATAAATGTGGTGCGTGCAATTTGTGCCAGTACATTTTAGAGAAATATGAGATGCTTATTAATGGTATGAAAGTAAGGACACACTTTTTTTGTAATTGTAAATCAATGGGAGTGATTTATGTGGCTTTATGTAAAATGTGCCCAAGTTTTTATGTTGGGAAAACCATTTGTAGTTTTAAAGAACGCATTTATGAACACATTTATCACATCAAGCAGAGGAGAACTACTAATGCATTGTATTGTCATGTAGAAAAACATCTAGCCCATGTTTTTTTATTTTTTGGTATCCACACCATACAGCGGAATTTACTGGGGGAGACCGTGACATGATATGGTAGAATAGAGGTAGTTGCATTGTCAACTGAAATTAAACGCCACCTCACCCCCAGGTTTGAATTAGTCTTTATGCATAGCTTGTGTTTTAAGAGTTATGTCTCACTATATTTAATTTATTATGTTGTACACATTAAGGAAACATCAGGTTAGTTTTTTTTCCTTAGCACATATTTGTATAGACTTTATGTATTTTATTATATGAGCAAGTAGCCTTTAAGATTAGAATTGGTAGGTGTGTTGATGGGTCATGTGATTTTATTGGTGGGTTATTTAAACTGAATTTTTGTGAATGTTTTTTTATTCTGAAGAAGTGTATGTTATATACACACGAAAGTGCTTAATTCTTGTAATAGAACAGTTGTGAAATGGTTCTGGTCGTTTTCTGTTTGGATTCCAGCAGTTGGTTCTAATGGAAGTTGTTGAAAGTTATAAGCCCTGCAGTTACAGTTTTAAGGAAGAACCACTAGGGCAGTAACCGGTCTTTTTGAATGTGCTGCTCAACACATGTTGCATGTCAGCAGAACAAAATACTTCAGACAAAAAAAAAAAAACTCTGCTGTTATCCAATTCTGTGATATACAGTTCAGTGGCATAGTGATTAACAGTTTTCTCTGCCACAAATACAGACTCTCTAGTTATATGATGAATCAGTACCAAATACCGCAAAACTAAAGCTTCTCCTCAATACTGAGTAACTACAGCAAATCTGGACCATAATCCTCTGTTGCTGCCGATGTCAGCCAAAGTTGAACAAATGTGGAATCCAGCTACATGCCCACATGAACAAACGTACTTACAAACAATGATAAGTAGATGGTGCTTGTTTGCTCTGTTCAAATTTTCTCAAAGATGGTCATATCACTTGTCTTGCCTGGATCTCATTAGAACATTTTGAGCTTTTCAAGCTGTAGGAAGTTACTGTATTTGTTAACACTCCATATACTTTGTTTTATGGGTAGTCTTTCCAGCAACATTATAAATTATAAATAAGTCATTTCAAAATTAAAGCACATCATAAAACACTAATGTTGCAAGACAAGCCCCCAGATTCAAGAAGCTCCATGCAAGAATAAGACTATTGCACAGAGTTGTTTGTGTCCATTTAGAACAGCAGCACACCTTGCATATTCATGAAGGTACACTGCTGTTTAATCTACATGGACACGAAATGTGAACGAGTGCAGGGGGTGTGTCTAAGTAGTGCATGGACACTAAACACACCCCCTGCACTCAGAAAGTGTCTTACACCACTTTCTAAGCTAAACTGACCAGTATTTCAGTGTCCATGGACTCCAAAATGAAAAAAATATATAATTTCATTGTCTGCGGACACTGAAATAAAACTCAGCAACAAGAAAGCAATGCAGGAGGTGTGTGACAGGCTCTGTGACACACTCTCTGCATTACTAAAGTGCCGTATGACACCTTTGCAACCTGCTAAAGCAGGAAATGTGTGCAAATGCACACACAACAGGGGACAAGTCCCCCAAAAGTAAAAAGGCACAAACATAAATCGACAAACATAGAAAGTTGATAGAGAACGGGTCATGCATTAGCATGAATTACATAAGGGTAGAAGTCTGAAAGCAAATGTATACCAATATCCCATTACAGCAGTGCACGTTAACAAAGGCACAAATTATGGGGGGAATGAATACTACATTAGGGACATGCCTGGAAAATCACCCTCACACACTTAGAAAGTTGATAGATAACAGGATATGTATTAGCAGGAATCCCTGAAGGATAGAATCCTGAAATGCAAATGAATGACAGTATTTCCTGGTTGCAGTCTCAAGTAGTTATCAGAACACCACAATTACACACCCACATAACCTAATAATATAATAATAATATAAACTTGTTTTAACTAGCCTAAGAAATGTTTAAGTGTAGCTAAGTGGGTGTGCACGTTATGGCTGTCCGCTTAGCATAGCTTAAACATACCATAGGAGCTAAATGCAAATAGACAAATGAAATTTCCAAGCTGAGGTAGTGTAATGGTTAGAATCATGGCTTTGCAGGTAGATGTTCATGATTTGAGTCCCAAGACAGGCAACTT
Source organism: Protopterus annectens (assembly GCF_019279795.1). Classification (NCBI taxonomy): domain Eukaryota; kingdom Metazoa; phylum Chordata; order Ceratodontiformes; family Protopteridae; genus Protopterus; species Protopterus annectens. Next base: position 7,270,500 of record NC_056731.1, read on the forward strand.
ATTTACTTATGTGAAAGTAGTGTTGAAATTATTTTAATAAACTTAAATTATGTAGCAATTTTTTTTGTCAACCAGGGTAGTGTAGCAGTTCCAAAAGTGAGATGTCAGTGTAGAAAAGATGGGAAACCCCCATATAAATACAAGTGCCCCATACAGTATAGTCACACAAGAATATAATTTAATGAAAGCACATAGGAGGATGTAATGGAAGGAAAATATAAAATCATAATATGTGTATATAAATATTATTTTATAATATAAAATAAGTATAATATGCTTAAATGTGCCATAATCACTCTGTATCCATCAGACCTTGTTCTGCCCAGCAACAAAATAGTCAGCCCTGCCAAGTCTCGAACCCGGGATGCTGTCCTCTACAATCACAGCAAAATACCACTACACCATCTGAGCTGTGAGAATCTGTAATGCTTTAACAAACATATCATGCATTTTGGTCATTTAATATTAATGAAAAAAACAGCAGTCCCAAGTGTCGAACCCATGACCCTGAACACTATAATCAGAGGAATGTACTACTACACCATCTGAGCTGTAAGAAATAATGTTGCTTTTTCAAACATATAATGCAATAGAGGGATACAATATTAAGGAGAAAGCTTTGTGGAATCATTCAGGCGTTGTATATATACATAGGGTCATAGGTTGGTACTAGGCTATTGGCCCTTGGGCCTATACAAGCCTAGCCATAACAATTCCCTGGCTATTTCTTCCCACAATATTTACTTCTCTGGACCCCTGTCTAGCAAGGTGACTGACATAATCTCCAGGCTGAATTTCCTATCTCCCATCCAATCATCAAGGTTCCTTTTGAAGAGGGCCAAAGAAGCACTTTGCTTGATATGTATGGGCAGTCTATTCCAGAGTCAGGGGAGTCTCTGGGTCAGGAACCTATCCTTCCAGCATGTTTTTTTCATAGTGATGACAAGGTTTAGATCCCTGGAGCATGTGGCTCTGAGGGACTGGGATTTCTTTAAGTATAGCATGTCCAACAGCTCTGGGTTTGACATGGCCTTGTATGTTAAGCAGAGATTGCCTCTGAGTAGACAATATGCGACAGAGTATAGCTGGAGTTTTTTAGACATTCAGCATAGGGCATCTGCTTTAGGCCTATGATTCTTTTAGTGAGGTATTTCTGTGGCCTTTCCAGTTGTTGCAGATGTCTTAAGAGGTACATACCAAATGGGGCATTGTATTCTATAATGGGTCTAATGAGGGATGAGTACAATGGGACAATGACCTCCTTTTTTCTGGATGAAAAGCCCTTAGTGATGAATTGTGGTGATGTGGTTATCGAAGGTGAGACCACTGTCCACCTGTGTCCCTAAGTCTCTTATCACACTTTTGGTGTTCAGTGTACTGCCACCTATGTGGTAATTCATGGGTACATGTTTTTTCCCAAAGGGGATAACTATACATTTCTTGGCATTGAGCTTGAGCCCATTGTTCTGGCACAAAGCATCTGTTTCTGTAAAGCCCTTTTGTAGAATATCCACATCATTTGGGGATTCAATAATGGCTCCCAGTTTGCAGTCATCTGCAAACTTTGTTAGCCAGAGTCTCTTAGTGTTGGCCTGTACTTCAGAGAAGTAGATGCCAAACAAGAGCGGTCCCAGGACTGAACCATGAGGTACTCTACTTGAAGAAGTCAATCAGGTTCAGGAGACAAGATCAGCCCTTCATGAAACCAAACTGGGTTGGGTCCAATCTTTGAAGGTTGTCAATGTCTTTGTTTATAAATTCCATGATAATACATTCCATGGCCTTGCAGATCAGGCTCATTAGACTGATGGGGCAGTAGTTCCCAGGATCCAAGATGATTCCCCCATTGTGGAGTGGGATAACTCTAGCTGTGTGTTACTCAGTGAGCATGAAGCCTGAAGTGAGGCTATGATTAAACATGAAAATATGACACTTAGGTGAGGTGCCAGTTCATTTTGTAGTTCTTGTAGTACACAGCCCAGGATGTCATCTGGTCCCATGGATGCTATATTCTTAGCTTTGGAGAGTGTGTTTTTTACATGTGTGGTCATTATTACTGAAATTTGGCAATCTTTCTGTATTGAGATGGGCCCTTTAGGGGGTGAGAGGGGAGTGACGTTTGCCCTTAATCGATCTGCCAGGATATTGGCAATATCCTTGGGATAAGTATATTTAATGCCATTCTGTTGTAGCTCAGAACATATCTGAGCATTGCCATTTAGATTCTTCACATAGCTATAGAATGCCTTGTGGTTGTCTTTGGAATCTTTGGCAATTTTATTTTTGTAACTAGCTTTGGAGGATTTTATGAGGGATCCCAGCTTCTTACTGAGGCTGTAAGGGAGTTTTTTGCATCCTGGGATTTTCCTCTTTTCTGCAACAGTTTCTTCCGTTTGTTGTAAAGTTTGTTTATGGCAGGGGACCACCAGATTGGCTTCCTTTTTTTGGAGGAGAGTGTCTTGATTCTATTTGGGATGGCACAATTCATGCACGAGTGGATGTGCTCGTATAGTGCCTTAGTGTAAGATTCAGCAGTCGAACTTTCAGTTCCCGTCTGCATGGTTGTCATGAAGTTTGTCACTTCTGACTTGAGTAGCATGGAATTGGCTTTGGAGAAGTTTTTTTTTATGGAGGTTTCCTTACTGTGGGGGGTAGGGAAGGGATGTGGATGTCAAGGGTGATTAGCTTATGGTCAGCCCTGACCAACAAGGGGGTGACCATAGCTGTGGAGCATCAATTTCCCATGTTGGTAATGACCAGGTCTAGGATATTAGAGACACTGGTGGGACTATGGATTAGTTGATCCAGGGCATTGGAATTTAAGAATTCCAAGAACTGTTGGACAAAGGTTTTGGTACATGAGTATTTTTCCCAGTTAATGGCAGGGTAGTTGAAATCACCCAGTATTAGTGTGTTTGGTTGTATCTTAATATTTTCCAGTATGTTTAGAAAGGTGTAGTGAGAATATTGGGGCATGGTGGGAGATCTGTATCAAGCTACAGTTTGGATTGCAGTCTTACCTAGTGTTAGTTGCACCTGGAGAATTTCAGATGCATTGTGTTGGACAACTAGCCTGGTGGTGTGAATATCCTTGGTGGACACTCCTCCACCTTTAGTGTATTGGTCCTGGTTATAAAGCCAGACACACACACACACACACACACATATATATATATATATATATATATATATATATATATATATATATATATACCTGATGAAACATATATATGAAAAAGTACAGTCATAATATAGATACACATATATAACAATATAAAGGAAGGAAAAAAAAAATATATATATATATATATGCATGTATATAACATGCAGTGCAGTTATACGTCAGAACCATCCCTCTCAACCTGTTAGTGCAAGAAACCTGTACAAAGGCTGTAAAGGGGGGGAATGGGCCACATATAGGGATATATTTCAAATATTGCTTTTACAAATGAAGACATTTGCTACAGCAACAGGGTGCATTTCAGCAGACAATTACTGAAGGATATGAGGATGGAAACTGAAATGTTATGTCATTATTTACTGACATAAATCCTTGGATCATCACCGTGATTTACCAGACAAATACAAATAAATTGTGGAACTGAACAAAAGTATGGGCCAAACACCCGGACATTCTGTGAAAATCCTGGCAGTGGAGAGGTATGCTCAGAACCCCTTAGTGCAATGAATCCACACCAAGCCTGACAAAGTGGCAGGACAAAGGCCTGAAAATAGGGACATATCCAAAATATGTGAGTAGATAAGCTGAGAAAGTTGATGAGTAACACTGTATGTCCTAACATATATCGACTGAAATATCACAATTCCAGGACTCAATTGCTTCTCATTAGTTAGTGACCTCAATGCCCACATCATCCCACTGATGTGTCAGGAATACACAACAGTTATGCTGACCAGACAACTGGACATCTTAAGATAACACAGCATTAGGGAAACTACACTGAGTACTGCGCAATGTCCAAACTACAATAAGACTGACATAACACTACCCAAGTCTAGCTCTGGGGCTGTACACATGCATTAGCAATTATAACAGGCACTACAGGGATGTAACAGTAGTGGAAAACAGACACTGGTGTGAAAGTGCATACCCCCAAACAATTGCACCACAGTCACAGCGACATACCAGTAAGCAAACTGAACACTACAATATAATGACTGTGTGAGCAACAAAATCTTGTCTGCCACTCACACATTACTGCTACATATACTGCACCAAGTCACAGTGTAGTGGGAATCTTGAGGTGTTACGAGACATGTCACAGTCTGCATCTACAAACATATACAGGCAATAGGGAACCAGAAACCCGAGCAGCATGCACAGTTTGACAGAAAGGGCCCATGACACTCATTTGTACCCCCTCCCTACACAGCCCAAATAACATGTACACACTACACTGCTACACAATACCGACAGTCTTTTAACAATGGGTAGACATACACAGACCTCTCAAATGTACAGTTTCCCACAGAATGTATAGGCACAGGACTTATATCTATGGCTGCTTCCTTCTTGTTACATGTCTGGGGCTCTATGATATCACTGGGATGGTAGCAGGAAAGAATGCAATAAATAATGTTACTACATACCTCTGAACCGCTTAATGTATGACATCTGGACAAAGCCTGACATAATTGAAGAACAGAGGCTCAAACACAGGGGTATATTGCTGTTATAAATGTAGACAGTTGCTGGTGTTACTGGTTTTGTTGTAACATCTTTTCTGAGGGATAGGAAGTCAGTAACAACAATGGACGTTACCATTTACTGACTGAATTCCACAGAGTATCCTACTGATTAGCCAAGGACAACAACTGTCTGGGGAACAGACCAAACATATGAGCCATGCATCTAGACAGTGTCTATGCCTCTGGACAGTGTAGACGTATGACCTCAGTGATGTAACAGAATGGTAATCCTCTGACAGCTACCAGACATGTCTCCCAGCACCATATGAGGCACAGTAAGACCAACATGACACTCCCCCACATTACCTCTGGGCAATTACCCATGTATATTCAAATATAGCATGCACTACAAGGATGGACCTGTAGTGAAAAGCAGAGAGTGGTGCAAACATGTCCACCCAAAAACATTTGCACCATAGTCACAGCAACATACCAGTACCCAAAATGAACTCTAGAGTAGAATGACTGTTTGAACAAACATATCCTGACTGCCAGTCACATGCTACACTGACATATACTGGCCAAATTCACAGCGTACTGGGAATCCTGAGGTGTTATAGGACATTGCACAGTCAGCCCCTACAAGAATACAGACCTGATAGACCGCCAGCAGCTGTAGCAGCATGCAGAGTCAGATAGGTAAAGGATGTATGGCACTCACATCTGCTACTCTCCCTACCCAGCCCAACAAACATCTACACACAACACTGCTACACAATCTTGGCAGTCTGTTCACAATGGCCAGACATACATAACTGTCATATCTACAGATTCCCACAGAATTACCAGGGTGTGGAACCATAATCCTGGCCACCCCTTCATACTATGGCCAGGAGTCTGCCAGGTCATAGGCATGATAACTGGAGTTACACAGGAAGTGATGTTACATATCAGTTGGAAAAAGTTTGGCAGGAGCCAAACGAAAGCGCTTACTGGATTTATACACTAAGATATTTTATTTTGTTTTTCATTAAACATTTCAGTATTTCCGTGAATTTGTTTTCTTTATGATAACTGGAGTGCAGTTGGTAATTAATGATATACCATACCGCTACACCTCGTAGTGCAGGACATCTGGAAAATGCATGATGTACTTGTGGGACGGGGGCTGGAAAGAGGGACATATCACACATAATGGTGTTACAAACTGAAACAGTAGCTGGTGTTACACGTGTTGTTGTAACATAACATTCCTGAAGGATATGATGTCAGGAACACCAATGGATGTCAACAGTTACTGACTACAATCCTCACATTATCCTACCAACCCCACAAAAACAGACATTGTTCGAGGAATAGACATAGCATAACAGGCAAACATCTGGCCAGTCTGTGAACAACATGCCAGTTGAGAGGTATGTCAGAGGCATATCACTGTCAGATGTCGTCACCCAGTAAATATATGTCCAGATGAACCCTGTCAGTCTAGCAATCCTCCATGTGTATAACAGCACTAATGACATACAATCTGTACCCAATTCTGGAGCTTTGTCCCCCATGTTGTTAGTCTGTCTCCACATGTCCTGTTCTGTGAGGTATTTCCACCTACTGTCTGTGAAGCTGTGGCCCCCACACCTCCGTAATGTCCCCCGCACAGGCAAGGAAAATGGGCAAGGCCCACATGAAGGGCGTCCCATATGTTGGAACCAGCAGCAGTGTCCAGGTCCACACCACAATACAATGTAGGCACATACACAGCTTTATGGCCTCAGCAATACCTGACAGGACAACATCAACCCCCTCAAGGTAGGCTGAATGCCTGTGGTGGACAGCAGCAATATAAAACTACCATCATAGGTGGAAATAATCGCAGGACAGGCCAAGAAGGAATAGGTGCCTCACTGGAAGCCATGTCACCTTGTTCTGCACAAGCAAATAAGGTCACAGGTGATGTACCCTAAGGCTGTCTTTGAGTGCAAACTGGAGTCATCCACTAAGGCCAATCACTAGGCCTTCCAGGTGTGTATCTGCAATTCCAGAGGGAACACACATTTCTGCTCTGTAGTGTTGGCCAATAACACTGTATACACATATGCCATGGATATAGGCAACTGGCTGCAGACAGGTGAAGTGTAAACATCCCCCCGTCCCCCCATAGGTACACATGTGCATGTACGGCACCTGCCCCCCTCCCCTCATGATCAGGAAGCAGGTCTGTAATACCCTCTCAAAGGCAACACAGAGAGGTCTCCATAAGCCTGATACCATTCCTGGCTGCATGCAACATGAACACAGGCATAGGCACTCAGACCCATTCTGCAGTGTAGTCAATCACAGCCTGAGAACCGGTGTCATCCCATCTGCACAGAGGACAGACAGAAAGTTGATAGAAAATAGGTTATGCATTAGCATTAATATTCAGAAGGATACAAGTCTGAAATTGAAATGTGTGCCATTATGTCATGACAGCAGTCCTCAATGACATGGCCAAAAACCTCAGTACTCTCCATTTACTATAGTAATATAATATTAATATCCAATAGGCAAGAAATAAAAATATACAGCTCAAATCCAGAAACCAAGATAGTGTAGTGGTCAGAGTCCCAGCTTTGCATGCAGGCATACATGGTTCGAGTAATACAACAGGCAATCCAAATTTATATGGGAAAGCAGTATTAAAAGTGGCATGTTCATATTAAAATATGTGATAAGTTATTTTTGTCACCCAGGGTAGTGTAGCTGGTGTAAAATTGATGTGTGAGTGCATATAACATGTGAAAACACCCATGTTTACAAGTGTCCCATACAGTATAGTTACACCCCTTGCTACTGTAATGAAAGCACATACAGCCATATCATGTAATGGAAATCATATACACTTACTAAATGAAGTCATTAGTGTGGTATATTATGAGAATGAACTGTGAGCAATGGTTAGCAATGCTCAGCTATGCTTAGCTGGTTTAACAACACATTTCTGTTGTCCTCACCCCTCTCTCTGGGGTTTGTGTCCTAATTCACCTCCAAATTCTATACAAATGCACAGCTGTTGCTGTATAAGAAATGGACATCTATGGACATTTGGTGCACCCGTCCTTCAAATCCGTAGCTATCTTGCATACTGTTCTTCCCTCTGTGTGCCCTTTTTCCACCACTTTCCTATCACCCCTTTCTCTTTTCTTTTAAAGAATTAGTATGGGTATAAGCATGATTAAGAACAACAAAGTTATCAGCACTGCCAGGTCTTGAACCCAGGGCCCTGTACACCATAGTCAGAGCAATATACCACTACACCATTTGAGCTGAAGGGATTACTGATGTGTTTTCTAACATATCCGTAGAATCAGTTAGGTTTCATATTTATACATATACACAAATATATATATATATATATATATATATATATATATGGTTTACTATTGCATTGTCGAACATCACTCGGTCAACTGTTGTATTGTCGAATGCATTAGGTCGGAAACGCAATTGTCGAAGACATTATAATCAATCGAGGAATGGTTTTACCATGGGTCGAGGTAGGGAAGATGGTTGTAGTAGGGAATAATACTGTACACCTACCTCGACCCATGTTAAAACCGTTCCTCGATTGATTATAATGTCTTCGACAATTGCGTTTCTGACCTAATGCATTCGACAATACAACAGTCGACCGAGTGATGTTCGACAATTCAATAGTAAACCTATATATATATATATATATATATATATATATATATATATATATATATATATATATATACATGTATGTATGGAGATGCATATATATGGACAAACATATACATAATATAAATAGTGATATACATATAAAATATACATATATATATATATATATATATATATATAGATATAAGATATATATGCCTATAACATGTAGTGGAGTCATACTTCAGAACCATACCTACCAACCCCTTAACTGCAAGAAATCTGGCCCAAGGCTGTCCAATTGGGGGACAATGGGACATACTTCAAATACCGCTTTTATAAATGTAGAATGTTGCCAGAGTGACATGGTTTGTTTCAGCATGCATGTTCTGAAGGATGTGAGTTCTGAAACTGAAATGTATGTCATCATTTACTGTCAGAAATCCTCAGATCCTCACAGTGATTTACCAGGGATGTGAAAATAATACATCTGTGGAACAGACCAGAAATATGATCAATAAATCTGGACATACTGCAACAATCCAGACAGTCCCAAAGTAGGCTCAAAATCTCTTAGTGTAATGAACCTGGGCCAGGCCTGACAAAGTGGGGGGAGAAAGCCATGGAAATTGGGACATATCTGAAATACTGGAGTAGATAAGCTGACACAGTTGCTGCAATAACACCTTCATGTCTGTTCTAACATATATTGACTGAAATAGCACAAGTCCAACACTCAGGTACTTCCCACTAGTTAGTGATTGAAATCCACACATCAGCCCACTGATGTGTCAGAAATACACAACACTTATGGGGGCCAGGCAACACTACATCCTACAAATATCTGGACATAACATCACATTAGGGAAACTACACTCAGCTGCTAAGCATGTCACCAAGCACTGTCCAAACTACAGTCAGACTGACACAGCACTAACCCAAATCTGCTAGGGAGAATTACATATGTATTGGCAAATATATCAGGCACTACAGGGATGTCTCAGCACTGAAAAACAGACATCAGTGTGAAAGTGCATACCCACAACCAATTCAACCACAGTCACAGTGACATACTAGTAAGCCAAAGGAACAGTACAGTATAAGGACTGTGTGAACAAAAAACATCTCAACATGTTTCCCACTCACACACTATCCCCACATATACTGGCCCAATTCACAGTGTAGTATGCTGCCTAACTATGGTATGGGACATGTCTCAGTCTGCCCCTACAAACATATACAGCCGATAGACTACCAGAAAAAGGAGCAGAATGCACAGGCAGATAGAAAAGGAGCCATAACACATACATCCACACCTCTCCTTACACAGGCCAAATAACATTGACACAATACACTGCTACACAATTCTGACAGTCTGTCAACAATTGCCAGAAATACACAGACCTTTCAACTGTACAGAGTCCCACAGAATGTCCAGACGTTCCCCTCATATATAAGGCCTCTTCCACATAACAAGTCTGGCAGTCTGATACATCACTGGGATAATCTCAGGAATGTAGGCACTAAATAATCATATACCATACCTATCATCCTCTTACTGAATGACATCTGGACAAAGCCTGACATAATTGTGGGACAGAGGCCAAAAAACAGGGGCACATCTGAAGTATTGCTGTTATAAACTGAGAACGTTGCTGTTGTAAAAGGGTTAGTTGTAACATATCTTTTCTTAGGGATATGACGTCAGAAACAGAAATGGTTGTTAGCAGTTACTGACTGCAATCCCCAGAGTATTTTACTGATTTTCCAAAGACAAAAAATGTCTGAGGAACACACCAAACTCAGGAGTCCAAATTCTGGCCGTTCTGTGGATAGCCCTACAGGTGAGAGTTATATCAAACACATAACACTGTCAAAGTTAAAATTACTCAGGAACTCCATGTCCACACAAACCCTGTTAGGCTTGCATTAATCCAAATGTATAACAGCAATACTTACATTCTGTCCTTATGTCTGGAACATTCTCCCCCATTCTGTTGGCCTGTCACCACAGTTTTGGTTGTAAGAGGTACTTCCAAATGCCTTCTGTGATGCTGTTGTTCATACACCTCCATGAAGTTCTCCTCACTGGCAAGAAAAAGGGCCAACACTCACATGACGTACTCAATGATAGGAGTGTGTTGCCATGCCATTGGCTATATGAATAACAACACAGCTGTCCTGCATGCAATTATCAAGTGGGGGACATCAATTGGTGCACAGGCCATCAGCTGCTCATGAGCATTACCTACAAAAGGCAAACTGCTGCCTATGAAAAACAGATGTACTCCATACATCCTTGAGAGAGAGAGAGAAACAGCAAAAAGAAAAAGAAGAACCAAGCATTACATAACCACCTACACTTGAATAAAACAAACAGGTATGTCAAATAAGTAAACATGTAATGGACTGCAGTAGGGGGTATGTAAGAATGCGTAATAGGAACTGTAACATATATGTCTCAACAAGACTTGTACTGATATATTGCTGATCAGAACCTATGGCCATAGCATCTGGGTCTGTCTGCAGTGACATAGATCATAGGTCAGGTCCCTGAGTCACCCCAGGAAAGGATGGCTCACATATGAGTACTACTGCAGTGTGTGCTGAACAATACTGACTATGATAATGCTAGACCAGCTATTGGGATGTCATACATATCCATATCTTACTTGTGAATACAACTATGATATACTTGGTTGTCTCAGAAATGTGAGAGACCTATACATGGTATTTGCATAGTAAAGTACTGTTGCACATGTGTGTGTTGAACTGCATGTGATATACTGAGCTCATACCATTAAACTGTCTAGTGTTATGCACACTGACCATATGTGTGCCTCATATTTGTAGTCATTTACTCATACAGTTGTGCTATGTCTGGCAAATCATTGGCAAATCTGTGAAGACTTTCATTACAACATCTCCTTCTTTTTCTTCTGGCTGTTCCCTTTAGGGGTCACCACAGTGGGTCATCTGTTGCCATTTCTGCCTGTCCTCTGCATCCTGCTCTGTCACACCAACCACCTGCATGTCCTCTTTCACCACATTCAAGAACCTTATTTGAGGCCTTCCACTTTTCCTCTTACCTGGCAGCTTCATCCTTACTATCCTTTTCCCAATATACTTAGCATCCCTCTGCAGCACATCCAAACTGATGTAATCTTGCCTCTCTGGCTTTGTCTCAAAACCATCCAACATGGGCTGACCCTGTCATATACACATTGCTAATCCTGTCCACCCTCATCACAGCCAGTGCAAATCCTAACATCTGTAACTCTGCCACGTCCAACTCTGACTCCTGCCTTTTTGTCAATGACACTGTCTCCAACCCATATAACAAAGCTGGTCTCACTCCCCTGTTGTAGACCTTCTCTTTCACTTTTACTGGTACCCATATGTCACAAATCAGTACTGACACTCCTCCACTCTCTCCATCTTGCCTGTACTCTCTTCTTCACCTGCCCTCCACAGTCATCATTAATCTGAAATGTTGATCACAATCATTTATACTCATCCACCTTTGCCAAACTATACTCCCTGCATCCTCAACATTCCATCACCCTCCCTCTTATTCACACACAGATATTCTGTCTTAGTCCTGCTGACCTTCATTCCTCTCCTCTCTAGAGCATATCTCTACCTCTACAGGGTCTCCTAAATCTGTACCCTACTCTCAGTACAGATCACAATGTCATCTGCAAACATCATAGTCAATGGGAACTCCTGTATGATCTTGTCTGTCAACCTGTCCATCACCATTGCAAATAAGAAAGGGCTCACAGCTGATCCCTGATGTCATCCCATCTCCACCTTAAATGCATCTGTCACTCCCGCTGCAGACCTCACCGCTGTCTCACCACCCTTGTACATATCCAGTACCAGTCTTACATATATCTCTGCTACTCATGACTTCATCATACAATAGCAAAACTCCCCTCTAGGCACCCTGTCATATGCTTTCTCTACATCCAGAAAGACACAAAACAACTCCTGACCTCTGTACTACTCCACCAACACTCTCAGAGCAAATATTACATCTGTACCTCTTACCTGGCATGACAAATACTGCTGACCACTACTCATCACCGCCCTGCTTAGCCTAGCTTCCACTACTCTTTCCCATGACTTCATGCTGTGACTGATTAATGTTATCCCTCTGTAGTTACTATAGCTCTGCACATCAACCTTATTCTTAAAATGGTACACAAAGACTTTTTCTCCTCTCCACATGCAACCTCTCACTTTCCAAGATATCATTAAACAATCTGGAGAAAAATACCACTGCCATTTCCCATAAACACTTCCATGCTACCACAGGTATGTCATGTGGACCAACAGGCATTCCAGTATTCGTCCTGCTCATAGCTATCCTTACTTCCTCCTTGGTAAGCCATTGTACTTCCTGATTCACCATACTCACATCATCCAACCATCTCTATCTCTCTCTCTCTCTCATTCTCTTCATTCATCAGCCTTTCAAAGTACTCTGTCCATCTTCTCAACATACTCTCTTCACTTGTAAGTATGTTTCCCTCATTATCCTTTATTACCCTTATCTGCTGCACATCATTCCTAGCTCAGTCCCTCTGACTAGCCAACTGGTACAAGTCCTTTCATCCCTCCTTAGTGTCCAACCTGTCATATAAGTTGTCATATGCCTCATCCTTAGCCTTTGCCACCTCTTTCTTTGCCATGCACCTCATCTCCTCATACTCCTGTCTACTTTCCTCATCTCTCCGACAATCCCACTCCTTCATCCCCAACCTCTTTCTCTGTATACTGTCCTGTACTTCCTCAGTCCACCACTGGGTGTCCCTGTACTCCTTTCTCCATCCACATATCACACAAAGCACCTTTCTAGCCATCACTCTTACTAGCTCTGCTGTACTTACCCAGATATTTAGTAAATCATCAATGCCACCCAGTACCTGTCTTAACTCTTCCCTGAACTCCACCTCACAATCACCCTTTTCCAGTTCCCACTGTTTGATCCTTGGTGCTGCCCTCACACTCCTCCTCTTCTTGATCATCAACATAATCTTACAGACCAACAATCTCTGCTGCTTAAATACACTGTCCCCTGTCATCCTGTCACCACTTTACAGTCTCCAATCTCCTTCAAACTGGCCCACCTACATTGGATATATTCCACCTGTATGCATCTCACTCCACTCTTGTATGTCACCCTATGTTCTTCCCTCTTGTTATAATATGTATTCACCACAGCCATGTCCAACCTTTTTGCAAAATCCACTACCATCTCACCATCTGCATTCCTTTGCTTAACACCATACATACCCATCCCTTCCTCATCCACTCTGTTCCCTTCACCAACATGGCCACTAAAATCTGCTGCAATCACCACTCTCTCATTCTTGGGTACAGTCATCACCATGTCATCCAACTGACTTCACATTTCTCTTTCTCATCTATCGCACAAGCAACTCTATCAGACACTCATGTCATTCTCCAAAAACAACCTTGGCATACTGTTCTGTCAGGATAACCCCTATCCCCTTTCCCCTCCCATCCACACCCTGATAGCACAATTGTGACCTGCCTCAGATACACCTAGCTGTACTCCCCTTCCATCTGGTCTCTTGCACACACAATATATCCACCTTCCTCTGGCCATCATATCAGCTAGCTCAGTCCCTATACCAGTCATACTGCCAACATTAAAAGTTCCTACCCTCGCTATCACACTCCTAACCTTTCTCCTCTCTTCCTGCCAAATGAGTATTAGACATCTTCCAAGGTATGACTGTCAATGCAAAGGCTACTGTGCTATTGAATGACTCAAGTGTCTTACAGCAATATTAAGACAGTGTCACTAATTTTGTCCCATTGCCCCCCATGTATGTGTGGTGTTCTACATATGTCCTGCTCTAACGGGTTGAGAAGGATAATTGGGCAGCAAAAGTGTGAATACAGTGTGCCATACTGACATAGAACAGAAATGTATATCAGGTATTACCTGTGCACATGTCAGTATGAGTAGGTGTATCTGGCTGCCTCATAACAACAGACACGGGATGCAAAATGTCAGTTAAATAAGCTGTACATGTTGTACATGTGTGCAATCTTAGTTACTGTGCATCCAACAGATTGACATTTCTACAGCTACTGGTTGTTGCATTGCCCTGACACAGCCATGCGTACTACAATAAGCATGATTATCTGTTTTGAAGTCGGAGAGTTGTCCAACTGTGTTATGACTGTGTCCGTGTCTACTACAAACAGCTATATGAACACCAACATAGCTGTATGGACTCAACAACAGGGCCGGCCTTAGCTCAAACGGTGCCCTAGGCGAAGCACTGCTCTGGCGCCCCTTAAGCCCCACCCACATTGAACACAAGGAACACCCCTATTTGAGCCACGCCCACAGAAGGGTCACTCCCACAAAGCATTCCAGTTCTTTCCATGTTTAAATGCATGAAAATCCAAGTAATACTGTAAGACATCTTGTAGTTTAGTTGACTACAATTGAAGGCTGAATATCCTTAAACCTGGTTGGTCTGTTGCTTGTGTAGTGTTCATCTGCAGTCATGAGACTGCATTAACTTTTTTTGCAATGTGCATTGATGTTTCATTGATGTTTGTGTAGAAGTTCTTATTTGGTCTAGTGTAGCAGCAACTCTACATTTTTACTATATACCCTGATGTGCTTCATGCTCTTCACAGGTCAGCAATCAAGTCTACATACTTCAGACAGCTACATAGTGATGTGGTGGTGCTGCAGCTGTATGCTGACCCAGAGGCCAAAAAGGAAAGCAGTGTTACTAGTCAGTGATGTCTTGAACTTTGCATACAACTTAACACTAAGCAGATTTCAGAATTGTATTGGCAGCGTTTATCCCTTATGGGTTGCAGATGGATATGGGACCTTTAAATTCAGTTTTAAACAGCAGTGTACTACTTTCAGCCATCATGTCAATGCAAGTAATTTGAAGACATATTTAAGGCGAGAGACATCGATAGTGTCAAATGATTTATTCCATTACTTGTCAAGTACATTTTTATATGCAATCTTTGACAGTAAAATTTTGCATTTGTACAAACTGTCAGTTCTGGTTGACCAATTTGAAAACAGGTTTCAGTTGGCACAATTAATGCTAGAGACATTGAAATAGTCAGATTTTATTTCATTGCTGGCTGCTGGACATTTACTTTATACAGTTCATAAATTGTCAGATGACTTTATTGCATTGCTCTCCCATTACATGTACAGTTCTCTCCCATTACATGTACAGTTCTCTCCCATTACATGTACAGTTCTCTCCCATTACATGTACAGTTCTCTCCCATTACATGTACAGTTCTATATGCATGTTTGACACTTGTATAAACTGCCAGGTGCACTTGAATTGTCACTTCATGTGAAAGACATTGGAAATTGTCATTTAATTGTTCCTTTGCTGGCTACCAGATGAACATTTCCAACTGCAGTCTTCAACAATAAAAAGTGTTTCACTTGTAAAAACTGTCCAGTCTGCTTGATTTAAAACATTGGGTTTCAGTTGGCACAATTAATGTTAGACATTGAAATTGTCAGATTTTATTTAATTGCTGGCTCCTAGACATTTCTGTATGCAATATTTGACAGTTAAATGTTTAACTTGCAAAGTGTCAGGTCCACATGAGTAACTTCAAGACATTCATTTAGCTGGTTCAGTTCATGCTTGGCATTGTAGTCCGGTTTTATTCCACTGCTGCCATTAGATGTACATTTCTATATGCACATGTTTCACAATGAAATGTGTGAGGTCCACGTAAATTGACACCCTTCATGCCAACAATATTCATTCAAGTATTCCTTTGCTGGCTATTAGATGTACATTCCTAAATGCAGTGTTCAACAGTAAAAAGTGATTAACTTGTACAAACTGTCAGGTCCACTTAAGTTGAAGACATTAGATTTCAGTTGGTGCACTTCAATGTTAGACATCAAAATTTGTCACATTTTATCTGCTGCTATTCATGCATTTCTATATGCAATACTTCACAATTAATGTGTACAAAAGAAAAAAGTGCCTGGTCTGCTTGAGTAATTTTGAAAAGGTTAGGCATAGTTCATGTTAAAGACATTGAAATAGTCAGATTTTATTTCATTGCTGGCTACTACACATTTCTATTTAATGTGTGACTTAAAATGTTTAAATTGCCAAACTGTCAGGTACACTTGAGTAATTTGAAGACTCATTTAGCTGGTTCATGCTTCAGACATTGTAATAGTTTGGTTTTATTCCCCTGCTGCCATTTGATGTACATTTCTATATGCAATGTTTCACAGTGAAATGTTACACTTGTACAAACTGTCATGTCTACTGTAGTCTTAGAGATTTCAGTTGGCACATTCCCTCTGAAATGTGGTGTATCATTGTCTGGTAATTTATTAAAGGCTGGCACTGACCCTATTGGCATTATACAACTACACCTTTAATTACACAATGAACCCAAGATTGGCCCTAGGGTCTACACAAGCCTAGCCATAACCAATTCCTGAAACATTAGCAGATGCAAGAACAGGGTTTGACTTTGTTATAGCCATTCAGGTTTGCCAGTCACAGTAGTAGAGAAGTGCACAACTGACAGTACTCAGCTTCCCTACCAACTTTGCTGTACTGCTTCCCTACAGGAACTCTGGCATACTGCACAATTGTTATGCCTTACACTGTAAAATCTTGACTACAGGTTAAATCAGACGTCAAATCATGCATAATTTGCACACCATTCATTACCTACCTAGCTACGTACTAAAGCTGCACTTATCGTGCCTTGCACTGAGCAAATCAATTATATCACCATAGTCTATCTGGCAAGATACCTTATTCATTGAGATCATAGCCAAGGCCGCAAGTCTATCTTGTCATAGTACTTAAATATGTTAGTTGTAGTTTGGAGAAGCTTCTCTCACCAGATGCAACTGTCATTAGCAGTGTCAACAAAATGTGCAGAGCTGCCACTACCTGTGGGAATATCTTAAGTAATACGCGCTTTATTACATTGACCATCCAGCACTGATAATCCCTTTGGAGTAATGTGATAGTGTTTAATTCCTCATACAGCTGTACTACATCAATATCAGCAGATTCCAACTGGGTTAACAGACAGAATTGAAATATGTTCAGTAACTACCAAGAGTTCTTATATGTTGTAGAGAAGCCAAAAGTAGCACTGAGCTGGACATTGAGTGAACCCGTCCTTCACAGATGACTGCATCAACTGAGTGTTGAGTTGACTTTATTCTGTTCAGGACTAAGTCATTTGGTTGATAAAAGCCTCCACTTTCCTGGGTCTCACCTCATCTGCACCAGGAAACTGGAATTCTACCTCCAGTGCTTCTGCTAGCTCAGTAGTAGTTACTTTTGCCATTTTGTACCTTGTGGCCCTGTATTATGTTAAAACACTTTTCAGTTCATCAAGCAGAATCACTGCTTGATCAATTTGCATGGAAGAGCTTTGCAAATGTTTACTGACTTTTCCAACCTTCACTAATGCATCATACCAGACCACCAGTGCCATTAAAAACTTAGCACTTGTACTAGCCATGCTGCTTCAGATATGCATTAGGATCTTTTGTAAGTTCTGCCACTGAAACCAAGGCATTGGAAAGTGCACCCACTTTAGGGTGCTTGACACTTTCTATCCTACACTTCCACCTGGTCTCACAAAGTGGCTTTACAGATAGACCTGACAACATCACGGCATTGCAAAGTGCACCCACTTTGACACTTTCTACCCTACACTTCCACCTGGTCTCACAAAGTGGCTTTACAGATAGACCTGACAATCACAAAATATTTTGTACCTCTGAAAAGTGTACATTTGTTGCAGATTACCAAAGAATGAAACATCTACTGAAGACTTGCAGCATCACTTTTTACAAGATTGAGATTGTGACAGCCCGAGGGTACAAAAAATCCATGTGGATTTAAAAACAAGATTCTTGCAACACCAGAATGTTTCCTTTCATATTTCGAGCCAATATGTCATAACTCTGGCCTCTGCAGTTATCTAGTGGAATTCCCAAACTTAAGTTCATTTAACATGGTCAGAGAGAAATCCACCAGTAGTCCCAGTAACATGGAAGGACAAAAAGTACCCCTTTCCTTCCAGTTTCATTGCATTCACAAAACAGACAGTTTCATGTGACATGTTACACTTGTATTGTCATGTCTGCATGAGGCAACTAGTGTTCAGTTGGCACAGTTCACTGTATACTGCAACTGGCAGATAGACTGGCAATGACCCTACTTCCATTATGCAACCACACCTTCCATTATGCATGCAGAAACATTAGCAGACAGAAGAATAGGGTTCAACTTTGTCCTAGCAATTCAAGTAAGCCAGTTACAGTAGTACAGAATACTGCCTAGCTGACAGTACTTTGTGCTGCTGCCCTACAGGAACTCTGGCATTGAAAAGTATTGTTATGCCTTCCGCTGTAGGATCAGACTACAGAGTACATCAGATGTGAAATCATACATACTTTGCACACTGTTCAGTCTCTACCTAGCTACTTACAAAAGCTGCACTTTTCATGCCTTGTAATCAGTTATATCAGCATATAACATCTGGCAAGAGCAGTTATTAATTCAGATCATAGCCAATCCCACAGATTTACCTTGTAACATAGTACTTGTTTGGAGAAACTTCACTCCCCAGATGCAACTGTCACATGCAGTGCCAACAAAATGCGCAGCGCTACCTCTAGTAAGAGACAAATACACGATTACATTAAGGACATCAAGCACTGACATTACTCCAAAGGGATTATCAGTGTTTAATTCCCCGTACAGCTGTACTGCATCAATATCAGCAAATGCAAAGTGGGTTAACAGACAACTGAAATATTTTCAGTAACTACCAAGAGTTCCTGTGTGTTGAGGAAGCCAAAAGTAGCACTGAGCTGTAAGCGGAGTGAACCAGTCCTTCTCAAATGACAGTGCAACAACAAGAGTGTTAAAAGTTGACTTTAACACTTATTGTACTGCTCAGCAATGCTGCTTCAGAAATGCCTTAGGATCCTTGCCTTTTGTAAGTTTTGCCACTGAAACCAAGGCATTGCAAAGTGCACCCACTTCAAATCACACTGCTTTGACACTTTGTCCTTACACTTCAACCTGGTCCAAGTGGCTTTACAGTTAGACCCAACACATGCCAAAATAGTTTGTACTAGAGTTAGAATGTAAACAGTGTACATTCATTGCAGATTACCAAACAATGAAACAGCATCTACTGAAAAGTTAGTTTGCATCAGCAATTACTAGATTGTGATTGTGTGACAGCCAGAGGGTGCAAGAAATGCATGTGGATGTAAAGAAAATTCTTGCCTGAACAGTTTCCTTTCATGTTAACAGCCATTGTCATAACCCTGGCCACTGCAGTTTTGTGGAACTCCAACTTCAGTTCATTTACCACAATGTCACTGAGAAAGCCAGCAGCAGTCTCAGTAGCCTGGAGGAAGGAGAAAAGTACACATTTCCTTCCACAGTTTCATTGCATTCAGCAATACAGACAGTCTGACATTTCTAGATGCAATGTTTCAGTGAAATGTTACACTTGTTCAGACTGTCATTTCTACCTGAGTCACTTAAAATCAGTAGGCTTGTTTTCACAATGTTAAATATACTGTACCAGTCAGATAATTGATCAAAGACTGGCAATGATCCTATTGGCAGTAGGCAACTATACCTTCAGTACACATGCAAGAACATGTGCAGTTGGCTTCGCTATACCCATTCAGGTATGTTACCATATAGAAGTGCATAGCTGGCCATACTTGGTGCTTACCTGCCAACTCCACTGTAGTGCTTCCCTACAGGAACTCGCATACTACAGAACTACTGTGCCTTCTGCTTACAACTGTTGTAAAGTCATACAAAATTTGCACATTGACCACTTTCTAAAACTGCACTTTTCTTGCCTTGCACTGAGCAAATCTATCAATTATATCAGCAGAGTCTATCTGGCAAGATATTTCATTATTAATAGAAATCATAGCCAAGCCCACAAGTCTATCCTGTAGCATAGTACTTCTTAAGTATGTTTTAATTAGTTTGAGTTTTGAAAAGCTTCTCTCCCCAGATGCAACTGTCACTGGCAAAGTCAACAAAATGCGTAGAGCTACCACTACCTGTGGGAATATCTCCACTAACCCACGCTTTTTCATTACATTAAGGACATCCAGTGCTGATAATCCCTTTGGCATAATGTGGCAAAGGGTTTTCAATTCCTCATACAGCTCTACTGCATCGATATCAGCAGAGTCATTGTGCGTTAAAAGATTCTGCAAGTCTTTACAGAGCTGCAATAGCTGATCATCAGAAACATTACAGAGGTCTTGTATGTTGTAGAGGAAGCCAAAAGTAGCACTATGAGCTGCAAGTTGAGTGAACCTGTCCTGCACAGATGACAGTGCAACATCAACAAGAGAGTTGAAAAAGTTGATTTTAAAATTCTGTTCAGGACTAGTTAGACACTCATCATCACCTTCATAACCAAAAAGCTTCCTCTTTTTCCTGGGTCTCACCTCATCTGCACCAGGAAACTTGAGTTCTACCTCCAGTTCTTCAGCTAGCTCAGTAGCAGTCACTTTTGCCTTTTCGTACCCTGTGGCCCTGTATTCTGTTAAAACCTTTTCAGTTCTTCAAGCAGAAGAACTGCTTGAGCAATCTGCATGGATGAGCTTTGTAAAAGTTTACTGACTTGTCCAACCCTTACTAATACATCATACCAGACTACCAGTGCTATTAAAAACTTAGCACTTTTCATTGTACTGCTCAGGGATGCTGCTTCTGAATATGCCTTAGGATCCTTCCCTTTTGTAACTTCCGCCACTGAAGCCAAGGCATCATAAACTGCACCCACTTGGTATCTCACTGCTTTCACACTTTCTACCCTACACTCCCACCTGGTCTCACACAGTGGCTTTACAGTTAAACCAGACACATTATCCCGAAATATTTTGTACCTCTGAGTAGAGGATGTAAACAGAGTATACATTCGTTGCAGATTACCAAAGAATGAAACAGCATCTATAGAAGACTTTGCAGCATCACCAATTACCAGATTGAGATTATGACAGCCACAGGGTACAAAAAATGCACGTGGATTTAAGGCCAAGATTCTTGCCTGAACACCAGAATGTTTCCCCTTCATATTAGAGCCATTGTCATAACCCTGGCCTCTGCAGTTTTCGAGGGGAACTCCCAAACTTTTGA
Source organism: Protopterus annectens (assembly GCF_019279795.1). Taxonomy (NCBI): domain Eukaryota; kingdom Metazoa; phylum Chordata; order Ceratodontiformes; family Protopteridae; genus Protopterus; species Protopterus annectens. The sequence continues at coordinate 7,292,042 of NC_056731.1, forward strand.
GTTCATTTAACACAATGTCTGTCAGAAAACCCCAGTAGTCTCAGTAACCTGGAGGAAGGACAAGAAGTACTCCTTAACTTCCACACTTTCATTGCATTCAGCAATACGGACAGTCAGTGACATCTGTTCCTGATGGCTGCAGTCAGGAGTGCAATCCAATATAATAGAGTAGTACTTTGCATTTGTTATCTTTTGCAAAATAGAGTCTCTGACAGACTTCGATATTAACATTATCAACTCGTTCTGAATGGTTTTCCCCAAGTAGTGATCATGGATCTCGGCATTACTGATCCGACGAAGATGCTCTTGTATTACTGGATCAAACTTGCCCAACAGCTGCACTAACCCAAGGAAGTTGCCATTACCACTTGTAAAGAGTCTATCCTCGCTACCCCTAAATGCCAAGTTATGTTGGGACAAGTACTGACAGATTGCAAGAAGTCTTTCCAAAACGTTTCTCCAGTATTTTCTCTCAGACTTAATCATGTTCTCACGGTGGTGATCAATGGTGGAGCTATTCTTAAGCCTCAAGTGCAAGTCACTCCACTTAGCAGCAGCTTCTTTATGTTTCACTGACCGCTCGTGTTCTACAAGCTTTTGGCCCAAATTTTTCCAGTCACATGTTCCTGTACTAGACAGGGCAACTAAATGAGTACTGCTGAAGAGTTTACAAAAAAAACAAAATACTAAGTCACTACTTTCAGAATACACCAACCAAGACCTTCTGACTGTCTCACCATTTGTAAGTCTTTTTGTATAGAAGATAGGATTAAATCTTCTATGGTGATCATCATAGGGAAAAGTGTGATTCATTATCTGAACAGGCCCTTCAGCACTTAACAGACAGCGAACTTTATCATCCATGGGATCTGGCCATTTACCATGGTCACTATCGACTTCCCTGCATGTTACTGGAGCTACTTCCTTATTTTCCTCCTCACATATATCTACTACTTGGTCAGATACAGGACTTGCTCCTAGCTCTGACCACACAGGAATAGAGTCAATGGATGCCCCAGACACCGACTCAGCTCCACACTCTCTGACACACTCAGCATTACCAACTGCAAGGTCAGAGCCATTATCACACACCTGTGACTCAGATTCATTATATGTACATCCAGTACCAGTATTCTCAACATCTACCATACAGCAAGCATCGCTGGGACTTTGGCAGGAACTGTCACTTTCACCTGGTCTGGAAGGACTGCTTGGCACCTCAACATCTACCATACAGCAAGCATTGCTGGGACTTTGGCGGAACTGTCACTTTCACCTGGTCTGGAAGGACTGCTTGGCACCTCAGAGAAATCTGCCTCTTGAAGCATTTCACTGTCCCTGTCTTGCAGCTCACTGTCTAATGTATGACTAGACTGCATAAATCGCATCATTGAAGCACGTAAACTAGCCACTTGCAATTCTCTCTGAGCCTTTCTTTTTCTATTTGCTGCACCAGAAAGCTTCTTTGGACCTTTTCCAGGCTGTCTGTTAAAAATAAAATTTGGAAATTCAGATGTTAGGAATGGAAGTTGCAGTGTTCATAAACTCCCTCAATTCTTAGAGCTGCCTACCCACCCAAGTCTACCCACCCAAGTCTTGCAATTCACCGAACTAGGCCTTGCAACTGCAAATGGTTGTATAACAAAGTACGTGTATTAGAGCCAAGTTTATACTACACAAAATTAGAAAACAGCAGAACAGTATACAGGCTTATCAAGTGCTGCCACTAGACAGCCAATTCAAATCAAATCAAGAATCAGTCTGGAACTAGAGCTTGCATACATTGAGCACGTTTACCCCCCTATCTCATCCTATCCATTTACTTGTAAACATTCCAAATGCTATTAGTGTACTGGTTCATAAAGTGATGTGGCTTATTTTTCATCTAATTTACTGTCCACACAGATCGTGCCTACAATGTAAGGCATCAGGAATGCTATTCAGTTGTCATGGAAGTGTTTACCGATTCACAGATGCAGAGGAGGCGTTATTCATTGCAGAGGAGGCAGTATTCATTGCAGAGGAGGCAGTATTCATTGGAGCACTTGAAGCTTCCGAATATTTCAACACTGGGATCCTATCACGTTCAAGGTAACCAGTTTCCCCAAAGATCTATGAAGGACGAAACATTAGTGTAAACATACTGTATGTTACAAAAAAGAAAAAAGCCGACACCATTGATGCACCCCACACACGATCCTAAGTCACTTATACAAGTCCATTGCAGAATCTCCCTATAATATGACTGTCACTGCCAGTACAACATCTCCTTGAGATATCACAGCACAATAGTCTGTTCCTTAGATAGGACCCATTAGACAGCCACACTTGCTCATTTCAGTTGTACTACAAAATATTTATATATAAACCAGCACCTGAATTACTATGTTAAATCATATTACCATTCTACATTCAATGTACATTTTGTAATGAGATCAGTGTACTGCAAACAGTAAATAAATTCACATTTTGATGCATTTCTAAGTCACACTGAAGCAGTAGAAATAAACCCACACCATGTTTACAAAGTTCACTGCTATTGTACATAGCGTCTCCATCACTCCCACTCTGCTATTCCTCAACTATGGCAAGAATGCCAAGTAAATTCAATTTCTTCCTACATGTTTTAATCAATAGGCATTTTGAACTTCCAGCAGCATGTGATACAAAACCTAGCACCACCAAATACCTTTGCAGGTAACTGCACTGATGAACTGCCTAGACATTTTCAAAAGGAAAATCACAGCTAAATAGTCAGGCACTGCGGTATATAAACATTGCACAGTTACTCTACGTTTACAATTAGTATTCTGACAGCAGCCAAGTAACTTTTAAGTCATTTCTGAGCGTTAGCAACTCAAACTAAAAATGCAGCAGTACAAGACTCAAACCATAAATACTAAAAATCTGCACTGTAACTATGGTACTAGAAGTAACAATTTGCATTGAAATGCAGTTGAGAGAGTTAAGAAAGTAACAACTTCCAGTGCACGCATGCTCACTCAAGCTTTGTTTCCAGTGCACCCACATAGTGACATTTATTTTGCCACTGCTCATTAAACATTTCATGCTAAAGAAACCCAAACGTGTACAGCTGCATTGCCCAACAGTAAAAAGCGGTGCAAGAGTTATAGCCTTTGACAAAATCAGAAAGCAAAGCCACAAATATGCATTCAAAAAACTGCACTAGCAATGCTTATGCTGCTATTAATGCTTTAACATACTATTTATCTGCAGAAAAACAATCAAGTACATCACAAAAATCAAAGCAGAAATCTGTTCAGTCACATGACATGACTACTGTGGTTAAACAATGGGTGAAATGAAATTGCAAAGCGAATTTCATAAAACATTCTAATAGTTCTATTTCACTCACAGCCCTTGTACCGTGCAAATAAAAAACAGCTTGACCACCATCTGATATGAAGTAAATGTTATAGTAGCTTGTGTTACAACACTAGAAGAATCCCAACCAATATTTACAGTCACAACACAAATTCAGAAAGAATATAGTATTCACCAAGGTAAAACTACCACTTTTAAAACAAATTGAAGCACATGCATGCAATATAAAGTGGGTAACTACATACAAATTCATGTTGGTACTCTGCTCCACTTAGCATATGATCCTATCTGATCCTCTTTCTGAAATGAAGTCAGAAATAAAACCAGACTTAAGGGGCACCTTAGAAAAAAATGTATACTGATCAGACCTCTCAACCAATTGGGGACAAATTTCAACAGAATCAGGGGCAAGTCAAGGAAAAATGAGGGACACTTAAAATATTAGTGCTATTAACTTGAAACTGACAGAATCAGAGCATATGAATTAATACACATTTTCTGAAGTAAAAGTAGTTTATAACTCTTAATTATTGTCATTATTAATTAAGTGTAATTCACCAACTTTCCTCCAAAAGTCACTAGTTTTAGGAGGGATTAAGAGGGACAGGGTTAAAATTTGAGTCAAAATCAGGGACATCCCTGAAAATCAGGGACAGTTGAGAGGTATGAGACTGATCCGATCAGGACTCATTCTGAACTAAGATTAGTAATAAACAGAAGTCAGCCTAACCTCTAAAAAGCGTCTACCCTAACCTCTAAAGTTGACTATAGTCACTTGATGCCATAACTTCTGGAATTGACTAAATCTGTATGACACAAATTAATAAGCTGTCATGATGAAAACTTGTCAGTTCTCATACTATTATCTTGGATTTCCCATCGTCAGACTACAAGATAAAGGCTGGGTGCTCCTGATATGGTTTTGCATCTTGCACAGCACTGTGCATGAATGGTCATAAACCAAAACATTACCTGAACAGTCTACGAACATGCAAAAACACCTGCAAACATAACCCAGAGAGACACACCAATTAACAATTACAAAGTGCTTCCCTGGCCCCTGCTTTAAGATTAGCACACAATTACAAAGTGCTTCCCTGGCCCCTGCTTCTTTCAATCACAGAGTTACAAAGTGGTTCCCTGCTTCTTTCACACACATTTACAAAGTGCATTCAAATACAGTTGAGAGAGTTAAGAAACTAAGTTCCAGTGCACGCATGCTCACTCAAGCTTTGTTTCCAGTGCACCCACAGTGACATTTATTTTGCCACTGCTCATTAAATAACATTTCATGCTAAAGAAACTCAAACGTGTACAGCTGCATTGCCCAACAGTAAAAAGCTGAGCAAGAGTTATAGCCTTTGACAATCAGAAAGCAAAACCACCACAAATATGCATTCAAAAAACTGCACTAGCAATGCTTATGCTGCTATTAATGCTTTAACATACTATTTATCTGCAGTAAAACAATCAAGTACATCACAAAAATCAAAGCACAAATAAAAAGTAGTTGAATCAGGCCAAGTAAGAATATGGGTCTGTGGAAGAACTGACTAGAAGCAGTAGGGACAGTACAGCCCAGTACCCCTTTGCTTGCCACCGGAGTGCAGAAGAGCAATAGCAGGGATAAAACTAACTATTTTACCAACTGAGACACATACAAGTACTACGTTTAAAATTGCCACAGCAGTGTGCAGGACTGAAGCCCTTCAGCTATGTTTGGCTTTTCTGTGTCTATGAGGGAGGTGAGCAGCAGGAGTACAACCTCTGTAAGTAGGCTTGCTGTGGGGGAAAAAAGGGGAGAGACCGGGATAAAAGTTAAAAAGGTTGAGGTTTAGGTATACAGGGTGTAGAGAGGCAGATAGAAAGCAATGTTACAGTAATAGTCCAAGTTCTGCAATCGGCTGTAAGGCTATAAGAACAGTAAATCACTTCCCCAGATACAGCAGATTGGGACAAGAACCAGATTGGAGTAACAAAACAGCTGTGTAGCCTTTAAACATCCACTTTAGAGAGCATAACATTTATCACCGAGCATTGTTTATGCAGATAGCATATGGACAATAAGCTCTGTTTGATTTGTAGCATACAATAAAATGGTTTATGAGTAGCAGTATAACAGTGAAGTAGAACACTGAAAGCGGATTTCAGGGCAATACAATGAATCTATTCCCCCAATTACACCTAGAAACTTATTTCTCACAGTACAGCTGGCTCAGATAAAAAACACTACCATTAAACTACACACATCAACACCTGACTAAGTAGGGCCATTGCAACACCGCTTCAGTAAAAAAATGCAGGTTAATGAGGAGTTCACTATGGTTACTTTCACAACTCAAACTTGGGGCGGCTAACGTAATCAACATAAAATTAAATAACTGCAGTAGCTCTAGTATTGCGCGCACACACAAGAAACTTAAAAAAGGCTAGTAATGGTGCTGTACTGACTGAGACTGATTCTAGCATCTTTTGTTTTAAAACAATTTTCAAAAACATCCTCATTCTAGACAGACTCAGTTGGCCTTTCTTAAATGAACTTAATTCCTTATAAGAATTCAGCAGTTCAGAAACTTTGCAAAGGTCCATTTAATACTAGTAACTCTTTTTGGCAAAAACAGCACACACTTTCATTTCTAGGCACTTCGAGGAGTCCTAGAAAACAAGGGCATGTGGATCTCAGGCAGACTACGCTTAAAACATGCTCTGATCCACTGCCGAGACTACAATCTCGCTCCTTCTTGACTTTTTTGTTTTTCTCCCTACATTTGCGCCTGGAAGGGGTGTTCCTCCTTCTACAAGTTAGGGATACATTTTTAAGAAATAGAAACAGATAAAGCTTAAGTGATTACATATTAGGTATATTTAGTACTTTATAACATATAGCGTACTGTCTCTGGACTGAATGTGATGCTACAGTGGTTCAGAAATTGAGTTAGGGACTTGTTGATCAGTTGTGTTAAAAGAAGTTATACGTTGCCAGTGGCTGTAAAAACAACTAGTCTAGACATCCCATACAGCGCGGATTTTGTACAAGAGGTAAACATCCCACCCTCAAACACACATTTAATGAAGTCACTGTTAGGTGACCTAGGGCAGTGTCACCTCACTAAATTCTTTAACTTTACTTTGACTTTTGAGCTGTTTAAAGTAAATTCACGTTGCTTTCTACACTCTAACTGCCTGGGGCATCCTAAAAAGTATATTTGTGATGCTTGGCTTACTTGCGTTATCATACTGCTTTTCAACCACGATCTAAACAATTTAGATTAGTTACAGACTTCTTATTCTATAAAAATGCACATTAAGACACATTTGCATGTTTTTTTTCAACCTTCCAGATGAATTACTTTGTCCCTAATTGTGAGGAAAAGAGGTTGAGGGCTTTTTTTCTCAGTCTTTACAATGCCGTTCAGAACAAATTAAACCTCCGCAGAACAGCTTTGTATAAGCTTTTCAATCTGTACATGAATGTCATTCACTCACTGCTCTTATAAGAGTGCCTTAGAGTCCGGGTTTTGGTTGTAAAATGTCCAAAGACAAGTACATTCATCTGGTAAACTTCAAAATGCCCAAGATAGCAGAAAACAGGAAAAGTCCAGAACCATATTGAGCAGAATGTGAGTGGCATAACCTTACGTGACGGACTTTACAACGTTCTGAAAATGTAATGTTTTATGTTTTCCCTTAAATATTAAACAAAATGAACGGAGTAGTCACAAGATTAACAGGACAATCGTGACAACAGCGGGCAATACATTGAATGTAATGACTCTGGCTCAGCAGAATATATAACAGTTACACGTTCATATCGATTTACACTTTTTTGTGAAAAGCTATGAAAGTAAAGGAGCATTTATTTGTGGATTAATTCATTTGAAAAGGAAGCTAGCAAGAAATTGTGGTATCCTACCTATAACAGGTTTGGTCGGTATTCTGCAAAGGTACGCGGAGATGGTTTCCAGACTCGTAAAATAAATGAGGTGAAAATGCGCCAGGTAAAATTAACCACGGAGTACCCAGAAATCATTCATGGCGAACATCACTACTGACGCTCTTGATTTGACTAAAGGATGGGGCTCTAACATTTTCCTTTCTTTTGTTAAAGAGAGAGAGCTTAGGGTTGCCACCTTTTCAAATGGCCAAAGTGGGACACTTTAGGGGCAAACATCAGATTTTACAGGCCGACACATACCCACGGTTAGTACAAAGGATAGAACTTAATGTTTTTGCCTAAATAAAAGCTTATTTTTGTAGCATTTTAGTTGTTTATTCTGTTTCTTATAACATTTAGGTATTTTAGATACAGAATAACTGTTTTATGCAACTATTACATATATATAGGAAATAACTTTGTCCTAAAATCTCAGGACATTTGCCATTTTTTTAATTTTTTTGTCAGGACACAACTGCCCAAAGAGGGATTGGCCCTCGCAAAGTGGGACAGGTGGTAACCCTAAGAGAGCTGGACTGTGCAATGATGCCCTGTATCCCGCTAGCTGACTCCAGTATCCTCAGTCTCTGCCAAGAGCTACTGCAGCACCAACATTCACTCCAATGTCACTCAAACAGGAGGACTCCTAGGAGATGCTTGTGACTATCGAGCTGCTCATTCAAACTTCTGAGAGGTAGGGTCGGTTACACCTCATTCTAACTGGTACCGCAGCCTATAAACTGTCCTCATTTCTTCCACCAGTTTATAAAAACAAACAAGCAAGCAAACAAACAAAAAATACCAAAGCCAAACTGACACACTTAATCAAGTACTCTTAACAGCATTTAACTATAGAAATTTGATTAATTTAGTTGGATGACATATGCGGCAAACGGACTGAGTTTGATCAAAATCGATTTACTTCAGAAGCCTTCAGTAAGACAATAAATAAACATTTTCTCTCCACGTTTATCTTTCTTTTTTTATAAAATGGTGAATATGTAACAACATTTTTATTATGTTTTATTATTTCAGTATTGTTAACTGCTGATCCATACGCTTGATTTTCAGGCTCAGCCAGGGAGACTTACAAAAAGTGATCAAAAATGCATTTCGGACAGGAGAATATGAGTATACATGTAAAAGATAGAAAAGGGGGAAACAAAATAGAAAAGCAGAAAAAAAAATAGAGTGGCTTATTGCTGGTGAGTTAGACACATTAGAAATAAATTAGCTTTCAACAGATCTTACTTTTCATGAGGAGAATAATGGAAGGGTGTATTTAGGGTGATTATCTTAAATTATTTATTATTGCTAAAAGCAGGGTGGCCACGGTGGTGCAGCGGTTGGCGTTGTCGCCTCACATAACACGGCGTTTTCGGACAATTAAGAAGAAAGAATTGCCGGTGTATGATATGGGGGGAGGGGGCAGTTTAAGGTGAATTCTGTAAGGACAGTATGGTTAGTTTCAGAATTTTAGTACTAATTTCCCGTCCCGAACCATTGTCAATGAAGGTGTGGGGGTTATAAGGTTACATTTCTTAAGAATCAAGACATTAGACTAGTGATGGTTAAATGGCCAAATTCAGGGTCACCTTTCAGATATTAGTACTAACCGTTCAGAAATCTGATGGTACAAAATGGTTTGTATTAATATGAACTTTTTGAAGACTAAAAAGTATGTAACTAAAATGTTTGACGTTATTTAGTAACCGACGGGGTCTCTCTCGCTTGGGAGAGTGTAGCGGCTTGTTAGTGCATAAACAGCAAAACAGGGGGAACTCGGTCGGGTTGTATGATCCTGCTAAAATATTAAGCTGAGCGGCAAAGTGATCGCTGTATGTAGGCTTGACTCAACAAATTTAAAAACACTTACCTTAAGAAGTTGCAAAGAAAAACTGCCAAAAAGTTTTAAACATACACTCCGTTTTCAGGTTGTAGAGTACAGTACCCCACGCCACGTGGAAGAACGACGCTAACTCTCACGTCCAAATTCCAAGAACTGCAATCGCCTAGCCAATAGGTGCACCCGATTCTCAAAGAAGGAAGGAACAAGGCGAAGGTAGCTCTTTTTATATGCTCAATGCTCAATCATTGGCTTAGTGGTCGTGATGTCAGTGGTGCGAAATCATCACTGATAGGCCGATTTGAATAATGCGGCCACTCACATCGCTATAGGGTGGGGCCAGGGGCTGTCTGCGCTACTGGAATTTGGAAATGAAAAGTTCGTGCTTAAGTTGAAGTGGGGGAGGGCGCATTTCAAGCTTGCATGGGCGGCGACTGACAATTAATAAAAAAAAATGTACTTGTTTTTTTCAGCTTTCTTGGTTACTAGCATTTCAGCAGAATTGCGCCCTTTTGAAGCCGGCCTGTAGGGCGCCCTAGGCGGTCACCTAGTTCGCCTATGCCTAAGGCCGGCCCTGCTCAACAATACCTTACTTGTAAAACTTTCCTCCACCAAAATAGAGTCATCTCTTTGCTGGACAGCAGCAATACACAAACCACAGACTTAGTCCCTATATTGGCTGTGCAGGGCAAATTAGGAGCTGGCACCAACTTGGCATCAAGTCAACCTTTGTCTGATCAAGCATATAAGGTCACAGGTGGAGTACTGCAAGGCTAACTATGAGTACAAATTAGACAGATCCACCAAGGCCAATTACAAGGCCATTTTCACATGTCTGCAATCTCAGAGGCAACAAACCAACCCACCCTGTAATGGTGGTCAATCAGACCACATACACATACAACATAGCTATAACCAACATGCTGCAGACAGGTTTAGGGCAAACATCACCCCAGGCTCAGTATCACTATAGGTGGATATGCACAGCACCCACACCCCTCCTCTCATCACCAGCGAGCAAGTACATATTACCTACTGAAAGGCAACAAACGTAAGTATCCATGGGACCTGATAACATCCCTGTCCGCATCCTACATGAACTCAGGCATGTGCTCCCAGCTCCATTGCACACTGTAGTCACACCAAGCCTTGGCACCATCCACACCTCATCTGCATGGAAGATGGCCAATGTCATCTCTCTACACAGACATGAATGAGGAGTAGAGGATTATGAAATTAACTAGCCCTCATTGGGGGAATATGACACATCAGGACCAGCAGTGCAATGCAAGCAGATACAGTGCTGACAGATTACAGGGGTATGTTGTGGTTGTGAGTGGTGGCTACTGGTATTCAATGTAGCTGTGCAGGTTCTGTACATGCTGTTGTCAAATGTATGAGGTCCTGTGATGTGTTTCCCTTTTTATGTCTTCCAGGTGCAATGTCACATCAGCAAAGGTCTACTTTCTTAGTGAGTGAGACAAATATAATCATAGAAGCCATACTACAGAACCATGCCATAATGTTTGGCTGGAGCCAGCAACATCTGCGGGAGATGACCGGCCTGTGGGATGGCCTTGTCCACAGGGTAAATGATGGCCTGCATTCACATACATATGAGCAGGTGCGGCATCGTGCAAATTACCTCATATGCCATGCCCGGCAAAGGGCTGCTGCAGTGGCCAGGGACCTTACAGTCACAGGTGGAGGCCCAGCCATACAGCCCCCACTGACACCCACTGAGGACCTCCTTGGCAACCTTGGGGCATCCATCCCAGTACATCAGGGAACAGATCCCCCACATGCTGGAGGTGGGTGGCACCCAGACAATTGAAGAGGAGTGTGCAGGTAAGGCCCCAGTGGAGATTACTAGACTAGTGTAGCAGACATACTTGTATTTGTAGTGTATCTACATGCTTGTTTCAGGTCAGATTGCAGTTGCGGATGGGGTTTTCTAATGCACAGAAGTGCGCATCGATGGTGAAGGACAGCAAATTGTGTAGTATTGGGGGTTGTACTGTAAATGTGCAGACGTACTGCATCCATCCTGTACCAATGCCACATGAGTCTGCTGACAATAATTCTCTCCCACAACTACCTAGGTCCATCTGATCTGCATGTGGGATGGCAGCCTGAAGCTGGTGAGTACAGAATTGTTCTATTGTGGTTTGCCAGTACCCCAGGCATGTGAAGGCCATGCAATGTACAATGCACAAAATTGTCACTCATAGCCATATTTCTTTATGTGCATGCTTACTTGTGGTGGGGTTAACTGCATTGCATCACAGTGGTCACCAAAGGGGGCTACCTGAAGAGAATGTAACATTCCTGTAGCATACCTCAAAACCTGTCAATGCAAGACTTCTGGACAGAGACCAACAACATGGGACAAACAGCCTAAGGCAGGGGCATGTGTGAAACATTACTCTCATACAGTGGATATAAACAGTGTATACACCCCTGTTAAGATGCCAGGTGTTTGTGATAATATATATATATATATATATATATATATACATATACATATATATATATATATATATATATATATATATATATATATATATATATATATATATACATATAAATATATATATATATATATATACATATAAATATATATATATATATATATATATATATATATATATACACATATATATATATATATATATATATATACATACAAACTGAGACCACAATATGTTAGTCCACACCTTTTCCAACCTATAATGTGACCTATGACATGAACAATTCACTTGTAAAACCATTCAATCTGCTGGGCACCAAATATGGAGTATACAAACCTTACAATAAGCTGGATGCATATGTGTGCACACCCTTCAAATAATATTTTATTGCAGCAGCTTGTGATTTACTGACAGCATATATTCTGCTTGGGTACACACCTGCCATCAAGTAAAGACACTCTGAGTAACAGCAAATAATAGTCTGCTGTCCAAGTGAGATAATCATGACATTTGCTCAGTTGCCTGCAACAGCAACAGCCATGGCTTGCAGACAGCTTACAAAGCAGCAAAGGAATCTCATACTTGAAAGGTATCAGTCAAAAGTAGGGTACAACAACATTACCACAGCATTGCATGCACCATGGAACACAGTGGAGACAGTTGTCAAAAGGTGGATTAAATATAGGACAATAGTGCTGTTGAAAAGAACCTGGCGTCCCTCCAAAAAGGATGACAAGACATGTCAAAACCTGGTCAGGGAAGCTGCCAGGAGACATACAGCAACACTGATGGAGTTGCAGGAATCTCTTGCACATACTGGTGTTGTGTACTACATGTGAGAACACTCTCCCGTAATCTGCATACATCTGGCCTATGGGGTATGGTCAGAAGATGGAAGCATTTCCCCACACCAAAAAACATCCAGGGGTGGATACAATTTGCAATACAGCACATCTAGTCTCCCAAAGGCATGTGTGAAAATATGTTATGGTGTAATGAGACTATGAATCAACCTCACAGCTACAATTCAAAAAGGTATGTGTGGTGCACAAACAACACCCCTCTTAACCTGAACACCAACATCCCCATAGTGAATTACGCTGGTGGCAGTGGCCTGCTGTGGGGATGCTGTTCCAAAGCCAGAACTGGGCCTGTAGTCACAGTGGAGGGAATTCTGAATATTTCCAAATAACACCCATGTCTGGCCCAAATCCATCAGGCATCTGCAAGAACACAGAGGATGGGGAGGGGTGTTAGACTTCAACATGACAAAGACCCAAGGCATACATCCAAAGCTACCTAAGAAGGGTTCCACCTGAACACACTCATGGTTATGGATTGGCCCAGCCAGAGCCTAGACCTACACCAGATAGACAAACCCCAGTGTGACCTGATGAGGGCTGTGCACATGAGCTGACCTTGCAATCTGACAGAGCTGGGTGATCTTTGCATGGAATAGTGGCCAAATAATGCCAAGTCAAGATGTACCATGCTGATAGACACCTTCACAAGAAGAGTGAATGCCGTAAGTCACTTACAGGTGCTTCAACAAAATATAATTTTAAGAGTGTGCACACTTATGCAACCAGCATATTGTACATATTGCAGTCATTATATTTTACACGTAATACATTTTTTTGTTTATCGATTGGATTGCACAGGTCATATGTCACATGAAAAGCGTGTAACATATTTGAATGCATTATTGCGGTGTCATCTCATATATTACAAGAACATGGCATGTTAACATGGTTGTGTACACTTATCATATCCAATGTAAGCTTAGAAGGTTGGTAGTATAACGGGAATTGTGTGACCATACATTTACTGCTGGTTTGGAGTTCTGACACTCAAATGTATGTCATTAATCAGTGATGTCACTCCTCAGATCATCCCAGTTATGTATCATAGAAACACAGGGGTTATGATAAACAGAGCAAACATATGAGCCAGACATCTACACATCCTGCGAGGATCTGTACAGTTGTGAGGTATGCTCCGCAGTACTTGCCACTGTGCTATACAAGTGAACAGCAACAATGTGTACATGGGTGCAGTGTGTGCTAGGGAAGGGCCATTACCTACTAACACTAATCACATATACCAGAGCTCTATACCGTTAGTTACATGTAGTAAAACTGGCTGCAATGCATGATGTTGAGGGCCCCGTGTCATGCATGTCACCATTTGGGTAATGTGTGGTCTGTGTAACAGATTTGTGCCACCTCACCTGTAAGTGTGTGTGTGCGTGTGTGTACCAGCCAACCTCAAAGCGCAGGTATTAATGTAATGTCTTTCCCTCACAGGTGGCGATGGGGTTTGGGGTCTCTCCCGCTTGGAAACTGATGTCATTATCTCTGCAGACTCTGATAATGATGATAGGAATAGTGAGGTACAGGTGGCATTGTCAGGGGCTGAATCTGTGCCATTGGTTGGCATCCCACTCTTGTCCACACCATCCCCACACACAGTGACAATGCCCACACATACCCCGTCACCAGTGGCACAGATGATGGACAGTTGGCAGGTGGTGGCATTGAACAGGCTAGTGTGGTGACTATGTCAGGTGTGAGTGTAGACACTGGCCATAGCCAGAGTGCAGGTGAGGTCTCACACAGATGGATGGACAGGATTGCTTGCAGGAGGACCACTGCTCATCAATCCGCTGTTGCAAGTGCCACAGCAGGAGTTACCAGACCCATGTTTTGGGCTGTCATGGATGCACAGGCATGTAGTGAATACCACACCAGACAAATACTCAGGGTGGTGGGTGTAACTCTTGCTGATTTATGTGGCGACATACATGACCTTGTTGAGGCCACAAGTCAAAATACTGGGGTCATGAACAGACGGTGGGGTGAAACCTTGCCAATCCTCGTCTGTGCCATGTCTGTGCTACAGTGTGTGGTGGGAGATGGGCATCAGCCATGTGGATGTAGGTCAGCACCAACAACAGCTGAGAGTCTACAGGGCCATGCACCTTCACACTCCCATAGTGGCAGTGACACCAGCACTACCGAACGGGGGTTGCTGTCCACATCACACCAGAGGAGGTCATGGGCACATAATCCTGTCTGGTCCTGTTAGGGGCATAGATACAGCAGACAGCAGTCACCATCAGGAAGCAATACTACATCTGGCCTTGGGCCTGGTGGTACCAGTGATACCCTGGCAGGACCAGTTCCCATGTCCGTGGCTGGAAATGGTGAACTGGATACCCTGCCATGTACAGTCCACAACTGTCCAACATACCCCTGTGTAGGGCAGCCACATGGTATGACTGTGTGCATACATACACATACACACATATCTGTATCACAGGCAGGTCACCTCCAGACACACACAGCACCTCTGCACAGCCCATCTATTGGATACCTCTCCAAACACACACACATGATGTCAACCATATGTCCCAGTCTAGGTCTTTGGCAAACCCACAGCACACCGTGTGCATATGATGATACCTGTGCCACATCCCTGTCATCCATACCATCAATGCAGGGACATGCTAATATGGGTCTGATGCACAGGGTGAATACAGGACAGTGTAGCTATGTAATACTATGTAAGGTGCTGTCGGCTTGCATTTCTTATGGGTACATATACAGGTGTATGTACGTTATTAGCACCACTGACTGAATGTAGTCTGACATGCTGTATTATTTGTGTTTCACGTGTCTGTATGTCTGCAGGCTGTGGCCCTGCAGACATTCCCAAGAGGGAGTATGGCAGAGTGGGAATACACCAATCATGTCATAGGTAAGGTACAGCTTTATATGTACATGTACCAGGTGTGTATGCATGCAACAGTGTGTGAGGGAGACTGTTGTCAGACAGTGTGACCTTGCATACATACCACTTGGCACAGACAGGTTGCCTTCAGATGTGTCAGCTCAGTGTTGTGTAGTACCACAGGCTCATACATACAGAAAAGGTTACTGCAGTACTGTCAGCAGGTCTCTCACAAGCATAGCCATTACATTAACTGCAACAGATTCAATTTTCGACACCTGTTGGCCCTGCTTTTTCTTTCTCATACACTCAACCCTGATGCAGTTGATGAGGGCATGCATGATACTTTGTAAGACAGGTTTGTGGTACATATTCCTGAGTTCACCGGGTGGAACAGGGAGACAAAATAGTATATTCTTTGCATACACACAGTAAGGACTGAGACAGGGGATGTGCACACAGTAACATAAAACAGATGGTAATAGACAGATTAGTAAACCTACATTTCCATCTTGATGTACTGTACTACTACATACACATGACATGCCCCACATAGATTATATGCATGGGACATAACACATTACCTCTTACAATACATAATGTTCTGAATGCCTTCATGGATGGTGAGATAACCCACCAGAAATAGGATGTGGAGTCATGTATTGCTCCTACAAGCCTGGACAAGTGATAGTGTAGTAGATGTTTTATCAGCATGATGTTTCAATCAGGTATGATGCCTGATGCTGGCATATGTGTCACTACACTCACTGTGGCCAATTTGGCAACAATGTCACATACATGGGCATTAAGAGACACAGACCACATATAGGTTGCAAACATCTGGATATTCCATAGACATCTGTACAGAGGACTGGTATGGCGTGCACAATGGTTTAACATGCTGCATGTGAGGCAGATGCAGTTACCACACTATATGAAGTAATGCCATTGGGAGATGGTAAACAGGTGTGGATGGTACACAAATCAAAATGGTGTCAGCCAAACAGGATATGATCTTCATCCAAAGACACACACACTTGCCAGTATTGAGATTAGAACCCCTACCTATCTAGTTATTTATACTACAGTGTTACGTAGTTCTCAGATGTGCCATGGAGCTTACATGATTTCACCTAGTCCCAAGGTACTTCTAAGGTGAATGACATCAGCAGGCCTAGTAAAGTAGGGTTATGGGAAGTTTACAGGGTGGTACACAACTCAAATGGTATAACCCTCACAGTATATGATTCTCACACAAACACACACACACACATAGCTGCCAGTACTGATATTAGAACCCCTACCTATCTAGTTATTTCTACTACGGTGTTACGTAGTTATCAGATGTGCCATGGATCCTACATGATTTTATCTAGTCCCAAAGTTCTTCTAAGGTGAATGACATCAGCAGGCCTAATAAAGTAGGGTGATGGGAAGTTTACAGAGTGGTACACAACTCAAAATGGTATAACACACACAGTATATGATTCCCACACAAAGACAAACACACAGATACTTGCCAGTATTGAGATTAGAACCCCCACCTATCTAGTTATTTGTACTATAGTGTTACACAGGTATCGCATGCACTACAGAACTTACTGGGCTGACAAGTGGCCAAAGGTGCTGATAACTGCACAGCTGAGGTAAACTGTTACAGGTGCCAGAAAGTCTGCCTTCAGTTTTTCCTTTAGATTTTGCTAGTTCTTTTTCTCCTGCACTTTAAATAGTCTAATAGTGTTGCACTTCAACAGGTTTTTTTTATCAATTATTCTAGCACACCTGAGAGCCATCAGCAGTAGTCGTTCCTCACGGATTTAGCTCCAGTACTTAGTAGTTATGACCACCCCTCCTGGCATGATTAAAGTGCAGTTCTCTGTGCTTTTGCCCATTAACCTGGTGCACTTGGGCATTCTGAGGCACTGTTGCAACTGTCTCATGTACACAGACAACCCTGTCCTTTAAACTCCCAACACTCAGACTTGTGATAGATATCCCTATATCACCAAATTGGAAGATATGTGCTCTCTCCAGCAAAGACTGGACTAGCTGGTCAAGAGGAGAAGGGTCAACACTGACAACACACCACATGGAACACATACCCCTCCAGAACACCCACTATCACAGCTCTGACATACAAACCATAACCACACACCCACCTTCACAGAGGCACTCAATAGACATTTACCTAAACAGCTGAGACCACCAAGACAGACATCCACCACAACACAGCACAAACCACAGGACACATATCTCACCTACACAATGTGGCCCTCAACCTAAGCCCCAAAGGCTAACCACCTTGCCTGATACAGTAATCATAAGTGACTCAATAGTGAGGCACACATATGTCCCACTCACTAGGCTGAACATGGAGGAGGTAACAGTAAGCTGTCTATCAGGTGCCAGAATCCAACACATAACACACCCAGTCAGGTCACTCCACAACTACAAGTATCACTCTGTCATTGTCCATGTGTGTGTGAATGACCTGAGATGCACCTCCATGGACTATATGACAAGAGACATGGTGGAGCTTCAGATTATTTGGGCCAGGCAGGTATGACAGTAGCCCTGAGCACTATACTGCTGTCACCCAGAATGATACTGCAGTACAAACAACAAATGATTGACTTCAACAATTGGCTTAAGTGTATGGTGTCACTCTCACTCTCATGGGATCCAGTATCTGTCTGCTTGGGATAACATGATTGACAGACTGTGATGGGTTGCCAGAGATGGCCTGCATCTGTCACCCCTGGGTTTCCAGGTACTGGCTAAGTGTCTTGCCACCCCTATAGTGCCTTTTTAGTCGGTGTTCCAAATCAAATTACCACCATAAAAGCTATACATGTATGCAATATGAGGGTCATGCTGCTCAACACTAGACATCTACATCTCGAGATGCAGCCACTTGAAGCACTCCTGAAAATGGAAAACACTGACATTTCTGCTGTAACGGAGACCTGGATTACAGCAGCAGACAGCACTCATGCACTACCAGCCTATAACTCATTCCACACCTGTCAGTCCAAAAACATGGACCACAGCTACAAAGGCGGTGGTGTCTCCATATTAATAATGGATATGCACACATCCAGAGTAGTATCCCAGCATAATAGATCTGAGATACTTCAGGTACAACTGACATTGGGTAATAGTACAATCCAGGTCATAGCCTGCTATATGTCCACATCCATGTCCCTAGACTCTCAATCCACATTCCTCAACACCCTAGAATCTATCAAGGTCCAACCCAACACTCTCATACTAGGAGAGTTCAACTACCCCTTCATCAACTGGGTAAGATACTCAAGCACCAATACACTGGCCCAACACTTCCTGGAATTCATCAGTTCCAAGGTCCTGGACCAGCTCATTCTGACACCCAGTACAGGAAGCAACATCCTTGATCTGTGTTGATTACTAACATATGGGACCATTGCTTGACAACAGTAGTCAATTGCTACCTGGTCAGATCTAACATAGAGGAATCACCATGGAAATCCACATCTCATCCACACCCCCGCAAAGGTAACCACCTTGAAAAACTTCTCCAAAGCTGACTTTGGAATCATAAGAACAGGGGTAGCTAACTTCACAGCACCCATGTCAATGGAAAATACCTGCATGACTGGCGACTCATACACAAATGCACTGCACAAACATGTGCATCAATGCATGAAACTAGCCATATACAACAGAACCATGACACTCTCCTCCAAACACTGGAGGCCAATCTGGTGGTCCCCTGCCATTAATAACTTGGACAACAGAAGGAAGAAACTGTTGCAGAAAAAATGAAGTCCCAAGAGTGGTAAAACTCCCTTATTAGCCTCGACAACAACTTGAGAACCTTCATAAAATCATCTAAAGACACCTATGATGGCAGAATTTCAGCAGACACTTACAATCACAAATCCTTTAATAGTTATATCAAGAACCTCCACGCCAATACCCAGAAGTGCTCTGAGTTACTGCACAATGCTACCTTCTATACTGAGCCAACAGATATTGCCAACATTCTTGCTAACACATTCAGTGCCAGCTTTACACCTCTCTCCCCCCTAGGGGAACAATCAGAATGCCACAAGAATGCCAGGCACCCAGGATTACTGCCACCCAGGTTGCACCTGCATTGTCACGGGCAAGAATACAGCTTTCATGGGGCCCCAAATTATCCCTGGCTGTGTTCTATATGAACTACAAAGATTCCAGGCACCACATATGTGTGCCCTGTTCAGTCACAGTCTTGCCTTAGGCTTTGTCCCTCCCAAATGGCGCACTGCTACAGTCATCCCTCTCCATACAGGTGTGGCAACTACAAACCCTGGGAATTATCAGTCCAGTAGCCTGAGTCTGATATGTACAGCTATGGAGTGCATCATCAGGAACCTGATTGCCAAACATATAGGTAATCTCCTAACTCTGGATCCCACACAGTTTGGCTTTGTGAAAGGGAGATTATGCCTGCTCATCCTGGTTGACTTCTTTGAGTCAGTCACCAGGGCTGTGTATGACAGTATGACACTGCATGCAGCCTACATCAATCTAGCCAAGGCTTTTGATACCATTCCTCAGTCAGGAATTATGGATGAACCCACCAAACTAGGCATCAACCCCTATATCACTAGAGGGGTTGCAAATTGGCTCACAGATAGAAAACACAGTGTGAAAGTGGCAAGCTACAAGTCAGACTGCCAGCCAGTCATGAGTGGAGTCCCACAGGGATCAGTCCTGGGTACTGTCCTATTCAGCATCTACTTCTCAGGAGTCCAGGCCAACACAACAGAACTCTGGCTGACCAAGTTCACAGACAACTGCAAGCTGAGAGCCATCATTAACTCCACAAGTGATGCAGACATCCTACAGAAAGGCCTCACTGAGACCAATGACTGGTGTGGAAACCAAAGCCTGAAACTTAACACCACAAAATGTATCATCAGCCCCTTTGGTAAAATCTCAGTTCCCACTAAGTACCACATCAATGGGAGCCCACTGAACACTGTAGACATTATAAGAGATCTGGGGACACAGGTTGACAGCAACCTCTCCTTTAACCACCACCATTGCCACTGTGGTCAGGAAATCCTTCTATGTGGCACATCTCATTACCAAGGGTTTTGCATCCAGGAAGAAAGAGGTCATAATCTCTGTGTACTCTTCCCTCATTAGACCAATCATCAAGTAAAATGGCCCATTTGGCATGTACCTCACTAGACATCTGCAACAGCTGGAGAAGCCACAGAAGTACCTCACAATGAGGATCCTAGGCATTAAACACATGTCCCACACAGACAGACTCCAAAGACTCCAGCTATTCTCTGTCTCATATCACCTACTTAGAGGCAATCTCTGCTTGACTTGCAAAGCCATGTCTGATCCAGCTCTTTTACAAATGCTACATCTAAAGACATCCCAATCTATCTGCACCACACACTGCAGGGACCTTGACCTCATTACCACAATCAACACAACATGCTGGGGGACAGGTTCCTCACCCAGAGTCTGCATGTGCTCTAGAATAGACTTCCCATAAATGTCAAGCAAAGCACCTAGATGACCCTGTTCCAGAGGGATCTTGATGAGTGGATGGGTAATAGAAAGTTCACCCCAGGGATCACTTCAGTGGCTCCACTTGATGGGGACACTGGGAACTAATCTCAGGCGGCACAATGGCAGGTCACTTCTATGGGCTAGGCTTGTAATGGCTCCAGGGCCATTAGCCTAGTACACACCTATGAACCTATAAGGCGAGTGATATCGGCATGACTGATAAAGTAGGCCAGTGGGTGGGTAACTTATCAAAATACTTCTTCCTACAAAGATACACACTTACACACACATACACACACCTATACACCCACACACACATTTGCCAGATCTGAGAGTAGAACCCCTGCCTATCTAGTTATTTGTACTATGGTGTTACGCAGTTATCCAACCCACTACAGAACTTACTGGATTGACAGTTGGCCAAAGGCGTTGATAAGGAGAATGACATCAGCAGGACTGATAAAGTATGCCAGTGGGTGGGAAACTTATCAAAATACTTCTTCATACAAACATACACACTTTCACACACACCTAGACACCCACACAGGCATTTGCCAGATCTGAGAGTAGAACCCATCCCTATCTATTTAAGTGTACTATAGTGTTACACAGTTCTCACATGCACAACAGAGCTTACTGGGATGGCAACTGGCCAAAGGTGCTGATAAGAGGAATGTCATCAACAGGACTGATAAAGTAAAGCAGTGGGTGGGAGACATCAAAATATTTCTTCTTACAAACATACACACACACACTCATTTGCCAGATCTGAACTTAGAACCCCTGTCTAGATAGTGATTTGTACTATTGTGTTACGCAGTTATCACATGCTACAGAGCTTACTGGGCTGACAACTGGCTAATGGTTCTGATAAGAGGAATGACATCAGCAGGAGTGATAAAGTAGGGCAGTGGGTGGGAGACTTATCAAAATACTTCTTACACACACACACACATACACACACACACACACACACACACACACACACACACACACACTTGCCATATCTGAGATTAGAACCCCTGTCTAGCTAATGATTTGTACTATAGTGTTACGTTGTTATCACACACTCACCTGAGATGTCATATCCTTGTGTGTGCATACCTTTGACCTGTACATTTTTTGGCAGGTTGTCCAGGTGTTTGGCTAGATGTTTCATCCTTTCTATGTAAACTTGTGTTTTTATGGCAAGTTAGTTACATATAATTGAAGTGTGATGTTACAAAATAATACAGACATTACTATTTCAGAATACATAACCTTCAAACAATTCCTGCTACTGCAAACCTTTCACCCTACCAACTTTCTCAGTATGTAAGGGCGATATTTACAACACATGCCATAATTGTGCCTTTGTTCCACTTTTATTTCTGCCCTTGTCCAGACATCTTGCTGTCAGAGGTTGGGAGTTATGCGTGTAGGTACAGAGTGCATTCAACTGTGCAGGCATGTCCATTATTTGTAAAAGCAAACATAAGAAAAAGGATTATTGAGAATGACCACTGGCAACAGTACCATAAAGCAGTTATACTCACAAAAGCCTTGGTACATCTGCTACACATCCTTCAAGATGTCACTAATATGTGTAGTATATTCCACATAGCACTGTGACTTCCAGGTATGTCAGTGGTAGAGCAGTGGGTCTCACTCACATGCATAACAGTTGGCACTGCAGTTATCTGCACATGGCCCTGTCAAAGGCAGCACTGTACCTCGGGCAGTACAAGACAACTGCCAGGAGAATGTGCTGGCCAGATCCAGACTGTATTAACCACACATACACATAGCTCATTGACCCCTGCATATTGTGGACAGGCAACATGTTTTCATGTGCATTGGTACAGCCTTGCCAATGAGTGCTATGCTACTATTTCCATGCAAACATATATATTACTGCATTTGTGTGGGTATATGGGGGGGTCACACCTGTCAGCTGTACACATTTGCACAGATTGTGCTGATATTTGCTTTACGTTTTGGTTCCATTTACCATACTATTGTGCCCAGTCTTGGGGACTGGAGGCATATCAGTAAAGAGCCCAGGTCAGATTGTACTGGAATACATTTGAGTTTCAGACTTCTTACCCTTCACAGCCTTACTGCAACTGTGGGTCCTGCTGTGCTATCACTGTGTGTCTGTAGGGGGTTAATTCAACACTGCCGCCATTTGTAGGCCTTTACCAGACATTTCTCTGTGGTTTTCTACAGCTGGCTTGCTGTGTGGGTGTGGGAGGTGGTTATGGGAACCCCACCCTGACATCCATGCCTGTGACCTATGACCCCCCCCACTTAGTTGTCCCCACACATATACCGCAGTAGGATTTGCCACCTTGGGTACTACTGCATAGTGTGTGGAGGCCAGTTTTGGCCAGACATTTCATGGTGTCCCACATAGCTGTCAGTTGTGTGCTGCTATCCCAGTAGGCCACCCCGTTCCCTTGCATGCATTCAGCATTACCATACATATGCTAGCAGAACATACTATTCCATTCATTTGTTAAGAAGACTTAGTTACCTTCTGCTTGCGGCAGTTGTGAGGACGGTGCTTGAGGGTCGCCTATGTTGGATGCACACAATACACTGCCTATACATGGTACGTTACAGGTAATGTGATGTGTATGTCATCCATTTTACTGTGTGTGAGAGTCAGAGAGAGGTGTCAGTCCCTGGGGTACCTACAGTGTCAGTGTGTGTGCTATGCATTGCCTCTTTGCCAAGGCATGAGTATACTGGGCATGCCTCCATCTGCCTACAGGAGCAGGCTCAGGGGCTTCCTCCTGTGAGTCTCTCTGTGCCTGTGGGGACCTTGGCAATGGCGGTGGGCTATGTGGCCCTTCCCCGTGCTGTTCCTGCTGCAGCCGTTTCTGCAGGATCATGTTGTGTAGCATGGCACATGCTATGAACATGTGTGCACATGTGGCTGGAGAGTACTGCAAGGTTCCACCAAATATATCAAGGCAGCAGAACCGTGACTTGAGCATCCCAAACACATGCTCTATAATGATCCTGGTTTGTGCGTGTGCCTCATTATGGCATTCTTGTGTGGGTGTGTGTGCATTTCTGATGGGATTCATCATCCACGGCTCCGGTGCATAGCCAGCATCCCTCATCAGATGGCAATAAGGGATGCCCCCACTGGCAAATACCTGGTACAGCTGTGATGAATGCCAGATGTGGGAGTTGTGATAGTTTCCTGGGCTGCCAGCACACACATTCATGATAATGCCCTGGGCATTGCACATAACCTGGCAGTTGATGCAGGGGAATCCTTTGTGGTTTATGTAGACCCTACTCTGTTTACCGGGTAGTGCTTTGATGTGGATGGGTGTGCAGTTTATGGCACCCAGTACCTCTGGGTATTTTGCTACATGGTGGAAGAGATGCATATTGCTGGTCTTTTCCTCACAGGTGTTGAGGAAGTAAATGTGCTCACCGGCATGTGGTAGCATGGCATCCAGGAAATGGTGGAGTACCCTGGATGCAGATGCCTGTGAGACCCCATCATGTCTCCAGTAGGTCTTTGGAAGGTACCTGTAGCTAGAATTCTTAAGGCTACACATATCTTGGTATCCACTGGAATGGGTTCCCCTCTGTTGGTTCTAGCTCTGAGCTGAGGCCAGCACAGTTCAGTGATTTGCTGAAGTATGTCTCTGTCCACCTTGTAAGCGCTCTATCTTCAGATCATGTAGCCCCTGGTAGATTACCCTGGGTCTGAACTCCTCCTCCTTGGTCTGTGGCAGTTGTCAGCATTATCCTCCTCTCTGCCGTCAGCCAGCACATACTGATGGATCAAAGCAATGGCAGCCCCTAACATTTTTCTAGTTAAAATTCCCCTGCATGTATACAGTTACTCAGGCTATAGATAAGGGAAAGGAGGTACACATGGCTTACCTTGACCTTGCTAAAGCATTTGACACCATTCCCCATTCGGGTATTATTGATAAACTCACCAACCTGGGCATAAACCCTTACGTCACAAGATGGATTGCAAACTGGCTCTCAGACAGATCCCACAAAACAAGAGTAGCAGGATCTATGTCCGAATCCAGACCAGTAACGAGCGGTGTGCCTCAGGGCTCTGTCCTGGGGCCCTTCCTGTTTGGCATATACTTCTCTGAAGTACAGGCAAACACTGAAGGGCTGTGGCTGACCAAGTTTGAGGATGACTGCAAACTGGGTGCTACAATAGACTCTCTGGCCAACATGGATATCCTCCAGAAGGGCCTTAATGAAACTGATGCATGGTGTCAAAGCCATGGGCTCAAGCTAAATGCTAAAAAATGCGTAGTAATCCCCTTTGGAAAAAACAGAGTACCCACGAACTACCACATAGGAGGTAACCCCCTGAAATCTAAAGTAGTAATAAGGGATCTAGGGACCCAAGTAGATAGTTAGCTTTCCTTTGATAACCATGTTGCCAAGGTGGTTAGAAAATCCTTCTGTGTGACCCATCTGATCACTAAAAGGGTTCGCATCAAGATCTAAGGATGTAATGGTGTCCCTCTACTCTTCCCTCATCAGACCCATTATTGAGTACAATGCACCAATTGGTATGTACCTGGCTAGGCATCTCCAGCAGCTGGAGAGATCACAGAGATACCTCACTAAGAGGATTACTGGCCTCAAACAGTTGCCCTATGCAGCACGATTGAAAAAAACTAAGGCTTTTCTCTGTTGCATACCGCCTTCTCAGAGGCGATCTCTGTCTAACATACAGAGCCATGTCCAACCCAGAACTGTTGACCATGCTCCATCTTAGCAAAACCAAATCCAATCGAGCTACATGCTCTAGGGATATAAACCTCAGCACAACAATGAATAGAACATGCTGGAGGGATAGATTCCCTTCACAAAGACTTCCTTTGCTATGGAACAAGGTCCCGATCTATATAAGACAGAGCCCCTCACTATCACTCTTCAAGAGGAACCTTGACGAGTGGATGGGTAACAGAAAGTTCACACCAGGGATCATACTAACAGCTCTACTAGATAGGTGCCAAGGGTACTAGCTGCTAGATCGAGGGCCTAGGGAACTAACCAAAGGGGCAGTGAATACCGCACAACGTGGCTGGGCTAATATATGCCTTCGGGCAGATAGCCCAGTACCTACCTATGTACCAATGGTGCAGAGTTTGTGGGAAAAAACAGACTGTAAGGTGTTTCCATACTTTATACTGTTGTGCTGCAGATGCTGCCTGTATGATTGGCTGACTATGATACATTCCAGCTGCCACCTATATTACTTATGGCTTTGATTTGGCCACTGTGAGTGTTAGAGGCATTACTGGTAATTTGTGCATGATTGCCTTTATTCTGCTGTTGCCCTTTTTTTAATTATTTTTTTACTTATATCTCCTCCTATTTTCAGCTATGCAGCCACCTGCCAGCTGTATTATTGTGTGCTTTGCATGGCCCATTGTGAGCTGCAAGAGTCCCATATTAGTGATTTGTACTGCATTTCCCTTGTTCTACTATTTCCTTTTTTTTCACTATATCATACATACATACATACATACATCCAAATGTTTCAAGCACGGGTATGAATGCCCTTCTAGCTTGCCAATATACCAAAACACTTGTTCCCATAATAAATGATTGTCAGGCTGTTCTTAAAAATATCTAAAGTAGCACTTGCTTTAATGTAATTTGGTAGTCTGTTCCAAGCATCAGCTACTCTGTCAGAGAACCAATTAGTACACTTCTCATTCCTATAGAATCTTCTACATAGGCTATCTGATGATTCTCTAGTACTTTTTGATAACCCCAAACATTCCCAGAGGTAGTTGTCCCTAAATGCCCTATATACCTGAATAAGATCTCCTCTTAAATATCTGTAAGAGACACTGTACAAGTTCAGATATTTAGTCTTTCATAATAACTTAGATTTTCACATCCATGGATGCCCTTGGTATATTTCCTCTGTACTCTTTCCTATGTACTCTTTCCAGTTTATTCATGCGTGTTTTCCTATAGGGTTTCCATATTGTTTCCTGTTTAAGCCCCGGCGTGCCATGCAGACCCATTTAGCTAGTGTAAACAGCAAGAAATGGCTTTCCCCTGGGCGAGAACATGCTCCTCAGTTCATGGAATAAGACTATACAGCCTTAGACACACACCCTCACTTAGCTGTGCATAGCTAAGCACCAACTCAGGCAACAGAGCTCCAATGTGCTTATAGCAAGCATGACACACACCCTTTTCATGTTAGTTGCTCCTCCTACCTACACAATGGTGTTACAGCACCTACACGGTTAGGTGCAGTGTGACACTTATACTGAATCACAAAATTCTTCTAAGTCCCCTCATTAACATACCCACAGTCTTAATCTGTAGTTACTGCACTACACAAGAGCCTTCCCCGTTAGCAACCAAAGTTCCCTGCCATTGTTTTGATTCTGCTTGCCTTTGAATATAATGGCAAAATGAAGGTTTCCCTTAAAACTGACTTTTCACATTAATTTTTTTATTTTCCCCATGATCTCGTTTGTGTGGTGTTGCCCTATGCCTAAACGGCTGAGATCTGCCAAAAAAAAACTTTTATTTTTTATAAAAATTAAACACTTTTCCATGCCAATGGCATGCCTATAGATTAAGGTACTTGCTTTTATTAGAGCTGTCATGGCTCCGTTTTCATTTTTGTAGAAATGTATTCGGCTAGTAGCCAAATACATTTCTCCACCTTAAACTGTTCCTGCACAGTTACCTGCCTGCTTCCTGCATCACTATTTTACCTCATTTGTATAGTTTTCACCAGCAAATGAGATAATTAGCATCCAACAGTGTTGGCTCACTCGTGCACGTCAATATGGCACGTTTCTGGATCGCTCGGTGGCCATATTCCGTGCAGGAGCGGCTACATTTTTCATTCGTGAATCCCACAGAATGTTCTGTTGCCTCCCTCTGCATGTATTTCAAAGATAGAAATGATAATTCAGTTTTTGTTAAAATATTCAGAATAATGTTTGTCAGAGTAATCTTCTCAATAACCTTTTCAAGGATTTCACTTATAAGGCCTATTTGATGATTCTCCCATGAATAGCTCTCAACGTTCCATCTTCTAAATGAGGAACAATACCTTTCACTATGTGGAACAAATGGGCAAAACGTGAAACACTAACAACTCACTAACAACTTCAACTAGAACACACATAGAATGATTAAAATGTGATATTTTCACTTACAGAATAGTTTTTTAAGGAATTAATATGATTTAGTTCTATTTACCATGCCTATCAGTTACAAAACTCGCTAACACTGAATGTGTGACAGACCCTTTCAATGTGGACCTTTGAGAAACATAAACTTTTTAAGACCCGAAGAATATTCCTTATGATGAGGTACACTTGAGATGCATGCTCCCAATTGGAAATGAGTTATATTTTTAGTCTAGTAGTTATTGTGAAAGGTTAAGGCTATGAGTTGTTAATGATCTACTTCTTGTGGTATAGGATTTTATTTCCTCAGCCTTTATTTGCCTGCTGTGTGACTTTGTACAAGTTACTTAACCAGACATGGCTATGAAGCAACTGGGAATTTGGGCTAGGCTCCTTAATGGTCTTCTAGACTGCATACCTAATAGCTACCTACAAATATATTTAATTTGAGTTATGGTTTGATTCGGGTATGTGCCATTAATGAAGTTTGCAGCTTACTCTTTTATGTTTCTGTTACCTCAGCTTTCCTGATCTCAGTTAGAATCTCACCTTTACCACTTGACTTAAACATTGTAGCGCATCATTCATTTTTGCCCTGCATAAGTAGCTTTCTTGCACAAAAATTGACAAATTGTCTAGTCCAGTACCTAAATGACACTGTTTTGGGACAGAAATAAAAGCAGTTGTTTTCTTTATTCTGCTTGTTTGTTGAGTCTAAGTATCACAATTAAAGTAAAAGTTAAATTACACCCTCCACTGAATATTACATCATTTCCACTCTCTATCAAATTTTATCTTATTATTCTACAAACACAGCAGCTAAACAATCATGTTTTCTAAAAAAAAAATAGCCTGAAATATTACCTTATCATGTCTCCTAAAAACTAACACATTCCAAACATTCTCACATCTTTTCTTATTATACTGAACACAGCTACATTTCAAGTATAGTTACTATAAGATCCAAAATGAACACTATAACTATTCTAATGCAAATTACCCAACATGCCTAAGTCAGTTACCAAGAAATGAGTGGTGTTCCTGCATCTACACAAACCATCTCAACAAATTACTTTACCTCTGCAAATTACAGCTCAGCAGTACATTATGTGCTGCTGGGCTCCAACCCATAAGATCAAACCAGCAAATGCAATTCACAACAAATTACAGCACAACAGTTCATTTATTATCAAATGAAAGTGCTTCTGGTTTTCTACAGCAGTGCAGATGATTAAGACTGTAAGCTGCATCCTGTGGTATAGAGTTAGATTCCTTCAGCCTTAATTTGCCTACTGGGTGACCTTGAGCAAGTCACTTAACCAGTCAGTGCCTTTGGGAAATTGGTAATTTGGGCTGGGTTCCTCAATGGTCTCCTGGTCTACATGCCTGGTAACTACCAAAGAGCCTAAAGTATTTTCAGTTCTAAAACTAAATCTATAAGAAGCCACACTTTAAATCATGACTTCCCATAACATTCTGTTGTGACTTAACACTTTATTTACACAAATTATCAGGCCTTACACATACCTCTCAACTGTACAGATTTTCGCAGAATGTCCAGATTTTTGCCTGATATTTTTGGTGTGTTCCTCCTAAAATCTGTACCTTTCTGGCAAATAGCTGAGGACTGAAGTCATTAAATAATGACAAAACCTTTGAGTTTAAGACTACACATCCTTCAGAAAATTCATACTAACGTAAAACCTATTATTCTATCAACTTTTTAAGTTTGTAAGAGCAATATTTAAAATCTGTCCCTATTTGTCCCCCCATCATTTTAGGCTTTGTCCAGACATTTTGCTCTAAGAGGTTAAGAGGTTGAGAGGTAGTCTACAAGCATAGACCAACCAGATGCACCCTGATCAGCTTGAGAAAGTACACAACCCCCTCTCTGTTTGTATCAGTTTTATTGGATGTATTTTCTACAGAGATGTTTCTGTTAATTTTTGACCTCATAACTAATTGGAAAAATGCCAAGGGCAGTATGCAAATAAAGCTGAAAAGGGTTTATTAGCTAAACCAGGGGTCCTCAAACTACGGCCCTCCGAGTCTTTACAATGGCACTCCAAGTCTTTACCATGGCTCCCTATCGTTTTACGTCCTTTGTGCATTGGTGACACCCAATAAAGTTATTTCACAATATTCAAAAGTATGGTGGCTTTGTAGGAGTGTAGTTTTTGTAAAATGTTTGCATTGCATGTGCTGCAGACTTTGTAATAGTCTTGTATTGCAATATTTCTAAGTGTTGGCATTTGTGTTTAGAAATAGTTATTACAGTGAAATTGAGAAAATTTTATAAATACCCTTTTGCGACTGTTGTAGATAGCATTTGAACAAGGTAATGTAACTATATTAATTATTTTATAGCTACTGCATTTTAGTAGTTAGCTGGGGTGGGAGGGTTTTTACATGAAAGTTTTGCATTACAACCACTTGTTTAAATCTTGGTGAGTGGCTTGTGTTTGTTACCAAGTCTTTTGTGACCTGGTTATATAAGTTCATTCACTCTTGAAAGTATTTTTGTAGGGGGGGGGTGCTGCAGTTCCAACTGTTTTATACCCAAGTAGAACTGTTATCCTGCAGCACCGATGTTTGTACAAGTTTCGTAATGTAGGGTTTTCAGTTTTACCTGTTGAAAACAGATTGCTGTACTTATAAAGTTATATAGAACATATAAATTTTTTAAGAAAAGAAGCTGTGTAGCAGGTTCTTTCATGTTTTTTGCACTACAAATAAGATATGTGCAGTATGCGTGGGAATTCACTAAAGTTTTTTGAAACTATCTTGGGACTATTTTGTCTGAAGAAGTTCTTTGTGCTTTGTGTTTTTGTTTTAAGTTTTTTCAAACTAGCAGTAGCATCACCTGCCATTCAGTACCCAGAAACACAGGCCAGCAGCATCACCTGCTATTCAGTAATCAGAAACACAGACCAGCATCATCTGCTAGCTATCCAGTACCCAGAAACACAGGCCAGCAGCATTGTCTGCCATTCAGTACCCAGAAACACAGATTCTTTCATGTTTTTTGCACTACAAATAAGATATGTGCAGTGTGCATGGGAATTCATTTTTTTTCAAACGATTAATGAAGTTAATGTACAAGAACATGGCCTAGTAGAGCAAAATAAAATATACCACACAAGTTTTCTCTGTACTTATTCTTTGGATTATGCTCATATCAGAGGGGTGGTATATAAAAATTGGACTATTATTAAAGGCAATGAAATGTTAGTAAAAGCCTTGGGGTTTAAACCAAAAATAACTTACAGGAGAGGACAAAATCTAAAGTCCCTTTTGGAAAAGAAGAATATTCCACGTCAAAATAAAAATGGAATGTTTAAATGTGGGGCGTGTCTCCAATGTAAACATATAACCGTTGGTAATCAATTGAGTATTAACAATAAAATGTACAAATTGAATTTTAAATACAATTGTGAAACTACAGCAGTTATATATGTGGCGTTGTGTAACGAATGCAATGCATTCTACATTGGGAAGACGGAAAGGAAATTGAAACAACGGATATATGAACATTATTATGCCATTAGTAAAAATGACATTAATAATGCACTTGTAAAGCATGTTATGAATCACCCCAACCATAGGTTCAAGTTTGCTATTTTGCAACAAAGAACACCAGGTATTAGAGGGGGACCGTGGCAAGTACAATTAGAGATTGACGAGCTAAAATGGCAAATAAGAACAGGGGCTCATACCTTTCCGGGCTTGAATGAGAATATATCCATTAAATGTATTCTGAAGTTACTGTCCTTTAAAAGCTAATATTTTAGTAATGGGTTAGAATTTATTTTATTTATCCATTATTGATGAAGTTGGGACACACAAGTTATCTTTAGATGAGCTACACATGAATAAATGTTATGCTTATGGTGTCTTGTTATAATAGATTATAGGACTGGTTGTATAACTTAATGTCATGTTTTTGAGAAGCTGTCTTTAAAAATAAGTTTAAAAATAAGTACATTTAGATTCAAATACCGTAGTTTCTGCATATACATGTGTATATATATAATTTTTATATACATGTATATATAAACAATATTTTAAAATAAATAAATATAGTGTATCATATTTTATTGTTTATATTGGAATAAGTTTTTTTAGATTATGAGTTTTTATTGTAATAACATCTTGGTGTACTCGGTTGTCATTCAATGACATGTAGCTTTAAATTTTTAATTAGGCTGCTCAATTGAAAACGCCTAATTAAATAAAATGAACCTGCTTGCTTATTGTAACTGTTTTGTCTGATGAAGGCTAGGTACTTCCTAGCCGAAAGCGCTCACAATTAAACAGTTTTAATTTATTTTCTGTTGGTTGCCGGCTTTTATTGTTTCCGCTCAGTTTTTTAATAGTTACAAATATTACACATCACCGTGGTGGTACGGCGGTAGCGTTGTTACCTCACAGCAAGAGGTTCTCCCGTTCGATTCTCGGCTTGGCTTGGGAGTGCCTTCTGTGTGGAGTCTGCATGTCCTCCCCGTGGTTGGGTAGCGTTCAAAAGACATGCGTGTGTAAATGGGAGTGCCTTTGTTGAAGATTGGGCGTCGAGCTGGAACCTCGGCGTTTCGTAAAAATCTACTGCCAATCATTAGCGGACCGGAGTTCCGCTGTGGCGACCCCTTACCGGGAAAAAGCAGAAAGTCAGACAACAGCAACAACTTATAATCTGCCAATCATTGTCAGTCAAACATTACATAACTCATTCAAGTCCTGCCATAATCTGCCCAATCAATGTCATCCAAACA
Organism: Protopterus annectens; assembly: GCF_019279795.1. Classification (NCBI taxonomy): domain Eukaryota; kingdom Metazoa; phylum Chordata; order Ceratodontiformes; family Protopteridae; genus Protopterus; species Protopterus annectens. Next base: position 7,324,849 of record NC_056731.1, read on the forward strand.
TTACATAGCTCATTCAAGTCCTGCCTTCTTTTAAACCTCATTCCTCCGCTGTATGTATTGTTCCCACAATTCCCATTTTTCCTGTGTGCTATTACCCTTTTTAAAGACCCCAATTCCAGTTGTTTTATCTATGTTACTATATTCACTACTTCTAGTGCAGTTGGTTTAGACTTTGATTTCCATTTTCTAGTAATTGCTTTTTTGGCAGCCGTCATAACCAAAAATCCTAAATCTTCTAGATTTAGTTGCATATTTGGGAGATATACATATATCCCTCATTGTTTTTTTTTTTTCTGAATTGCTTATCCAGTATCTCTATCCAATCCTTTCTAATCTCCTCTGATTGATACTAATAGTTATCATGCAATATTTTATATGCTCTACTAATTATTCCTTTTTTAACAGCTGCTTCTATTCTAGATTCAACGAAAAACTATACCAGTGCTGGTATTTCATTTAGGACCCACCTATTTCTTTCTCTTTGCCTATACTCTGATATCAATCCTTGATAGGGAAGGCAATCTCTAACCTGCAGTCCAAATAATGTCTTGACATCTTCACATTCTATTACCTTTGCCTCTCTAGTTATTTGCTCCCAATACCATGGTTCCTTTGCCAATTTTCTCCAATAAATTCTAGACCCCCTTGCCTATTGTCTGTATCCCTAATTGCAGTCATCCCTATCAGGAGAATCTCCTTTCTCCATTCCTGTGTTGACTTAGTTCTTAGAATACTTTCTTCTACATTATGAATACAATATTTTGTATGATTACTGTTATTCTCCTTAAAGATCTACACCCAAAATCTCAGCCTGTCCTTGTTTCTTGAACCCCCCCCACCACCCATTTCATCATCATCCCTTTCCAGTTTGAATTATAGGTTTCTGCTTGTGCTATGTATAGGGGCTTTAACTGTGTAGCTCTGAAATCCTCCTTCTAATCAAGTAATCCTAATCAACCTTGTTCTATTGGAAGAATCAGTATATCCCACTTCACCCTTACCTTCTTCCCCTCCCAGATAAAATCCTTCAGATCTTTATTAATTGCTATCCACAACTATAACTAAGGGGACTACAAATATTTTAACTGCTTGAATCTTACTGTCAATATCGATATAACAAATATTCCAGTTTCTCAGCTTTTGTATTATCTTTAGTTTAGTCTCTTCTTACATATCCTTAGCTGACACACTAGAATCACTTTTAATCCAAACTCCTAAATACTTCATTTTATCATGTCCCCATAAATATGGAAATTCCTAAACCAATTCATGTGTGGGTACCTAATTTACCATTATTGCCTTTGTTTTAGCTTCATTAATTTTGTATCTTGAAAAGATATAGGTTCATAAGTGTGTACTAGGCTAATGGCCCTGGAGCCTATATAAGCCTAGCCCAAGAAGATTTCCTGGCATCATGCGCCCGAAGTTAGTTCCCAGTGCCTCTGTCAAGCAAGGCCACTGAAGTGATCCCTGGAGTAAACTTCCTATTGCCCATCCACACATCAATATTTCTCTTAAAGAGGGCCAGTGAGGTGCTCTGCTTGACGTGAATGAGAAGTTTGTTCCAGAGTATGGGAAGTCTCTGGGTTAGGAACCTGTCCCTCCAGCATGTTCTGTTTATTGTGATAATGAGGTTTAGGTCTCTGGAGCTTGTGACACAGAGGGATTGGGATTTCTTTAGGTGCAGCATATCTAACAGCTCTGGGTCAGATATGGCTTTGTAGGTCAAGCAGAGATCGCCTCTAAGTAGGTGATATGAGACAGAGTATAGCTGGAGTTTTTTTAGTCTGTCTATATAGGGCATGTGTCTAAGACCTAAGATCCTTTTAGTGAGGTATTTTTGTGGCCTTTCCAGTTGTTGTAGGTGTCTAGTGAGGTACATACCAAATGGGGCATTGAATTCTATAATAGGTCTAATGAGGGATGAGTAGAGAGGGATTATGACCTCTTTCTTCCTGGATGAGAAACCTTTTGTAATGAGAAATGCCATATAGAAGGACTTTCTGACTACAGTGGCGATGTGGTTATCAAAGGAGAGGTTGCATCCCCAGGTCTCTTACCACACCTTTGGTGTTTAGTGGACTACTGCCTATGTGGTAGTTCATGGGCACCAAATTTTTCCCAAAGGGAATGACAATGCACTTTTTGGCATTGCACTTAAGACCATGGTTCTGGCACCAGTCATTGGTCTCAGTGAGGCCTTTTTGTAGAATATCTACATCAGTTGGAGAATCAGTAATGGCTCCCAGTTTGCAATCATCTGTGAACTTGGTCAGCCAGAGTCCATTTGTGTTGGCTTGAACTTCATAGAAGTAGATGACAAACAGGAGGGGACCTAGGACCAATGCCTGTGGGACACCACTTGCAACTGGTCGGTAGTCAGATTTGGTGTCCACTACTTTCACAGTGTGGGTTCTATCAGTGAGCCAGTTGGCAACCCATCTTATGACATAGGGGTTTATGCCTAGTTTAGTGAGTCTATCTATGATTCCTGAGTGAAGGATGGTGTCAAAGGCCTTGGCAAGATCTAGGTAGGTTGTGTGAACTACCTTGCCCTCATCCACAGCTCTGATGACAGACTCAAAGAGGTCTATCAGATTGAGCAGGCATGATCTACCTTTCACAAACCCAAACTGCATGGGGTCCAGAGTTTGGAGATTCCCTATGTCCCTATTTATAAGGTCCATGATGACGAGCTCCATAGCCTTACATATCAGGCTCGTTAGGCTAATGGGGCGGTAGTTCCCAGGGTCTGTAGTCACTCCCCCTTAGTGGAGTGGGATTACAGTGGCAGTGCATCATTCAGTAGGAACAAAGCCTGAAATGAGGCTGTGACTGAACAGAGTACCCAGGTGTGATGCCAGTTCACTTTGTAATTCATGTAGAACACAGCCAGGGATGTTATCAGGTCCCATGGAAGCTGTATTCTTGGCTTTGGACAGTGCGGTTTTACCTGTGTAGCCATGATAATAGGGACTTGGTATTCCTCACGTATTGTGATAGGCCCTTTGGGGGGTGAAAGGGGGGTAAAGTTTGCACTGAACCTATCGGCCAATATGTTGGCAATATCAGTTGGTTCTGTATATATATTGTCATTGTGCTGTAATTTAGAGCAGATCGCCATGTAGATTCTTGACATAACTATAGAATGCCTTGTAGTTGTCTTTAGAATCTTCAGCAATTTTGTTGTTGTAGTTAGCTTTAGAGGATTTGATGAGGGATCTCAGTTTTTTGCTGAGGCTAACTGAGGGAGTTTTTCCAGTCTTGGGACTTCACCCTTTTCTGCAACAATTTTTTTCTTCTGTTGTACAGTTTATAGTAGGGGTTCTGTTTGGTATGGCCCGTTCCATGCACTTGTGTATGTGCTCATACAGTGCATTGCTGTATGATTCAGCAGTCGTGCACCTATTTTCCATTTGCATGGGCGTCATGAAATTTGCCACCTCTGTTTTTAGAAGGTCAAAATTGGCTTTGGAGAAGTTTTTTTATGGTGATTTCCTTTAGGGGGGATGAGTGGGATGTGGATATTCAAGGTGATTAGCTTGTGGTCAGATCTGATCAGGGAGGAGATGATTATTGGTGTAGAGCAACAGTCACCCATGTTAGTAATGACCAGGTCAAGGATGTTTCTACCCCTGCTGGGCTCAGAATGAGGTGGTCCAGGGCATTGGAATTAATGAATTCCAGAAATCGTTGAGCAAGTGTGTTGGTACGAGTACTTTTCCCAGTTAATAGAGGAGTAGTTAAAGTCTCCCAGTATAAGGGTATTGGGCTGTACCCGAATATTTTCCAGTGTTTAGGAATGTGGAGTGGGAGTCTTGGGACATGGTGGAGGATCTAGAGCAGGCTACAACCTAGATTGCAGTTTTACCCGGTGTTAGTTATACCTGAAGTATCTCTGATGCATTATGTTGGGCTACTAGTCTGGAGGTGTGCATATCCTTTATGAATATGGAGACACCACCACCGTTAGTGCTTCGGTCCAGGTTTATGGGCCAAAAGGTGTGGTATGAATTATAGCCTGGTAGTGCTGGGGTGCTCTGCACAGGGCCACTGTGGTGCAGTGGTTAGTGTTGTTGCCTCACAGCAAAAGGTTCTCCCGATCGATTCTCGGTTGGATTGCCTTATGTGTGGAGTCTGCATGTCCTCCCTATGGTTGAGTTAATGTCTAAAGACATGCAGGTAGGTGTGTGCGTGAATGGGTGTGTCTTCTTTGAAGGTTGGGCATCGGGCTGGCAACTCAGCACCGTAGAAATCCACTGCCAATAATTAGCAGAGCAGAGATCCACTGTGGCGACCCCTAACTGGGAAAAGCCGAAAGACATTAGTTTTAGTGCTGGGGTGCTCTCCGGAGCCTTGAACCAGATCTCGGTCACTGCACAGATGTCAATGTTCTCTATTTTAAGGAGTGCTTCGAGCGAGTGCATTTTGAGATTTAGACTTCTAGCGTTGAGTAGCATAACCCTCAAATTTTGTTTGCTTGTAGCTGTTACGATGGTAATTTTGTCTTCAGGACATTGCCTACAAAGGCACTATAGGGATGGCAAGAGCCTTGGCCAGTATCCAGAATCCAAGGGGTGACAGGTGCAGGCCATCTCTGGTGAAGCATCGAGGCTTGTTGATCATGTCATCCAAAGCAGACAGATACTGGATCCCCTTAGAATGACACCAGAAACTTAGCCAGTTGTTGAAGTCAGTATTTTTCTGCTTGTACTGTGGTATCATTCTGGGTGATGGTAAGATGCTACTCAGAGTTAGGGTCATACCTGCCTGGGCTATAAGATCCGAGAGTTCCTCTATGTCTCTTTTCATATAGTCCAGGCAGGTACATCTCAGGTCATTCACACCAACATGGACAATGACAGAGTCATACTTGTACCTGCTGTGGAGTGACCTAAGTGCATGCGTTATGTGGCGGATCCTGGCATGTGACAGACAACTGACTGTAACCGTCTCCTTATTCAACCTAGTGAGTGGGACATCAGTGTGCCTTACTATTGAGTCACCTATGACTAGTGTATTGGTTAAGTTGTTTTGCCTTAGGGGCTTTGGTTGAGTGGCACACTGTTTATGTGAGCTATGAGTCTTATGGTTTGTGCTGGGATGTTTGTTTGTGTTTCGGCCTCAGAGGTCTCTGTTGTTTGGGCAGATTTTTATTGAGGTCCTCCATGAAAGTTGGTGTGTGTTTTGTGTTACTACATGATAGTTGTGGTGGTGTATGTTCTGGAGGGCTCTGTGTTGAATGTGGTGTGGTGCAGGTGTTAACCTTCTCTTGACTGGTTAATCCAGTCTTGGCTGGAGTGCTTGGCTTCCAATTTGGCTATATATGTGCATCTCTCACAAGTCATAGTGTTGGGAGGTAAGAGGAGAGGGTTGTCTTGTACATGAGGCAGTTGCTACATTGCCTCAGGATACCCAAGTTCACCAGGTTGACAGGATAAAGCACAGGGAACTGACCTTTAGACATGCCTGTGATATGAAACTGTCTCAAAATGCTCCACAGCACTGTAATATCATTTTCTGGTTTTGTCAAGTATAAAATCTTGTCGTAGAGCCAGCTTTTTTGACTACCATACCAATTATATCCTACATTTGTGAGCCACTTATTTTCTTTGCCAATGGTTCTAAATATAATGCAAATAACAAAGGGGATATAAGATACCCCTACCTGGTTCCTCTCCTCAATCAGAAACTATCAGAGAGGACCCCAGCTACTTTAATTTTTGCCTCCCATCTCTCATGTATCCTCCTAATCAACCTTATAATTTTATCAGGGGATGCAAATGCTTCCTTCACCCTGCTGATAAAGTCTCAGCTTACTCTGTGAAATGCTTTCTGTGCATCAAGACCCACCAACAACAGTGGTATTTTCTTACATTCTGCTTCCCTCTGGATTACCAATGTTCTGTTAATGTTATCAAATGTTTGCCTCTCCTCCACAAAAAACACATTGATCCATATCTATCAATTTTAGCATCACTTTTGCCATCCTTTTAGCCGTTATAGACATAAACACTTTACAATCATGGTTTATTATTAAAATTGGCCTGTATGAAGCTGGATCTGATATTTCTTTACCCACTTAAGGTATTATAGCTACCACTGCTTTCTTCCAGGATGTTGGTAATGCTCCTCTTCTTAAAATACTTTTAAACAGGTGGGAAGTTGGCATAATGGTTAAGGTATTTACTTTATAGACAAAATGTACAAGGTTTGATTCTCAAATGGGGTAACTGGCTAGGCTTAAAATGGCCAAACAGAGCAGTTAGTGTAGTACTAGTTTATGAACCTATGACTCTACGAAACTATAAACACAATCTTCTAACTCTATCAGTTTTTTTCCTTCCTAGCTTCAAAACTTCAACAGGAATACCATCTATTCCTGGGGACTTTCCTGTAGATTGGTTGGGTCTATATTAGATCATTGAAGGGGCTGTCCATTGAATGCCCTTTCATCGACACATAATCGAGATACCAAAACCCAAACAGCCACATAAGCAAATTTTTTCCAGAGGAAAAAAATCACTTGTCCAACACCAAAAAAAAAAAAAAAACTGCAGACCCTACGAAGTGGGGGGCTGTGCCTCCTCCACCCCCTAACTAAATATACCAACTCTGAGATTGCACTACAGTGGAGGAAAGAGTAAATGCCTGTTAACAGCCAAGCGATTTTTCCCCCTGGGAAAAGCTTATGTGGATGTTCGGGGTTTTGGTATTTTGATTATGTGTCGATGAAAGGGCATTCGATGAACATCCCCTTCAATGATCTAATATAGACCCGAATGGTTATACCTCACCATTTTTATCTCATCTCCTCCTATCCTGTTAGTAATTCAGCCTCATTTACCTGATACTTTGGCATACTTAATTATTTCATAGACATTTCCATTTGTTCCTTTTCTTGATTTCCATATTTCTCTGCTTTTTATACAGACTTTCTTAGAATTCCTGAAATATTTCTAATAAAATCTTGTTACTGGGTCCTAAGCTTGGCAACAGCCCTTTCTGCTTTCTGTTGCATGCGTTGCTGTGGTAAAAGGGTTTGTGCTCTACAGTCATTATCAAAAAATAGCTGCTTAACAGCAGTCTTTCAAAACTTATGCATATTATTAGAGGCAATCCCTTATTTTCTGTTTAGCATTCTGCAGTTCCTCTTCTTCTTGTTCTGTGAAATTACCCCTATTCTGCAATATTTTAATATGTGACAGTCCCTTTAAGTAATTCTTGTTACTTCTTAACCATATCTCCCTTTCTTTTATTTCCACTCTATTTTTAAACTCCACTTTAATTTTATCCCACTCCTCAGCTAGCTTTTCAGAAGAAATTTATATCTTCTCTAGTAGCTCTTAAATAATTTTCACTACCCATTCCTTAAATTCTTCTCTTTTCAACAGATAGGTGGGAAAGCACCAGTGTCTCATTTTTATTTTATTACCCTGTGTTTTTATTTTAGTTATTGGCCCATGATCTAAAATAGTTATTGGGTGTATATCAAGACCTTCAAGTAAATACACATATTCCTGTGAAATTTAAATTCAGTCTAGCCTAGCCCAGTTTTTGTAACTCAGGAATAATATGTAAATTCGGGTCCATATGAGTACATCGACAAGTGAGAAGATCGACATCCACTTCTCCGACACGAAAACACCGACACATGAAATAAGCGAAACTGCAAATCACCGACATTCCCTTCTCTGACAAACAAGGACTAAGTAATACAATGATCGTAACACATGCATAACACTGCCACACTTACTAAAACATGGTAGGCATGATTAGCGAACTTAACAGCTGTTACAGAAATGTGCATTGAATGAACATCTCCATGCTGTTAGCAACTTGAGAGGCAGTGTACAAGGTAAATACTCGCGTTATAGAGTACATAGCGCACTCAGTATCGCGAGTACTTAGATTGTACACTGCCACTCGGTTTGCTGACAACTAGTACATGTTAGTCAATGTACATTTCTGCAACAGGTTTGAATTTCACTAATCATGCCTACCATGTTTTAGTAAGTGTGGCAGTGTTATGCATGTGTTACGATCATTGTATTACTTAGTCCTTGTTTGTCGGAGAAGGGAATGTCGGTGATTTGCAGTTTCGCTTATTTCATGTGTTGTCGAGAAGTGGATGTTGATCTTCTCACTTGTCGATGTACTCATATGGACCCGTAAATTCGTACTGAATTCACATCTTCCGTGCCAAATATTTTCATAATTTTTTTCAAAAGTCTACTTTCCTTTCTGGTCCCCCCAGACACATCTTCACTGCTGCAAATCAAATTCCATTCCCCAGGTAAAAGTTATATTACTTGCTGAAAGATTATTATTATTTCTCCCACCATTTTTCTAAGCTCCATTATAGCGGTTTTAGGTGGAATATAAATACATGCCAATGTAACCCTCCTCCCTTGCCAATAGCCTCTTAATACTACAAACCTACCTTTATTATCTCATTTTTCCTCTTCTATCACTATTTGAGCTCCTCTTGCAATTACTATAAGTACTCCTCTTTTCCTTTTTCCACTAGAATACCCATCCTGAAAACCTTTCTTTATAAAATTCACATGTTCAGCTATTTCCAAGTGTGTCTCCTGTAGCATAGCTATTTGCACTCTACATTTTGATACAGTTCTTTACTCTTTCTTTTTTATATTTAGTTGTGAGACCATTGGCATTTAAAGACATTACAGAAAGCAACATTGTATTAAAAAGTTATTATTCCTACCTTTTATGTATAGCAGCCTTTTTGTTAAATGTCTAGTTCCAGCTTTTGTGTTACATGCATACACATCATTGTATTAAAAAGTATTCCCAACTTTTATGTATAACAGCTTTTTTTTGGTAAATGTCTAGTTCCATATTTTGTGTTACATGCACACACTGTTTGGTAGGTTGAACTTTTATACAGTTGTTGCTTGCCATATCCATTTGAGCCTATGTCCCATCTTATAAATCTTTTTGTTTGATTCAAAGCCCTCAAACAAAAACACCCCCAATACCCCCTAAAACCTATTACTGTAATACTAGCGCACAAAACTGTGTACATCTTCATAGTTTTATTGACGTTTTACCCTTCTAATAGCAGCAAATGTCCCAAACTGATAACCACCTTCCAGGCTTGAGTTAACCTAAAAGAAAGTTATTCATGCTAAGACGCATGGCGCAGCCCGTGCTTCTGCTAAGTGCTGTCTAGTTTTGTCCTGTCTTTATAGTTCTCCCAATTGGGAAAATACCTGAATATTTTCAAAGAACATTATCTCCTAGCAAATTTCTCTTTATCAGATTGTCTCCACGGAGACATGAGGAGCAAATACAACATTGCTACTAAACATATATTTATTTTTTTGAAAAAAAAATGATAATATTCAATATTCTTTTTCATTTACTTGATTTCTTTTAAAACTTAATAGATCAAGCTAAGGGCTTTAATCCAGTCATTCCTCCATGCAAGAAGGAAAAAAGCACATTATGTTTCTTTATCCATGCTCTTTTAGCTAGACTTCATTTTACATTGAAGTGCCTACATTTCTTAAAACTGAATAAGGAGAAAGAGAGAAGGAAGAAGGAAAAAAGGAAAGAAAAAAAAACAGGAGCAACTGTTTACAGTAGTATCCCCATTACACTTAAAACAACTGAAAAAACTTTACTTTATATTATGCCAAGAAAATCATACATTATTAAAATAGTACTATTAAGAAAAAAAATTGTTTTACTTGCAGTTAACTTTCTCGCTCCTCTTCCTCTCCCCTAAGTATTTTTCTGAACATTAATGGCATGAAGTAGGGAATATACTTTAGAGCCCACCACAAGTCCAAAAAAATACAATATTTTCAGATTTTCTTGTTCTGTCACATTTCACAAATATAATTATTGCTTTGTAATCCCACATTTATCAATTTCCAAGTTATTGGTTTTATCTCCATCTCCCAAATCTTCTCTCTGCTTCGTTTCCAATGTACTGTCAATAGTTCTAGTCAACTCTCATGCTCCCTTCCTTCTCTCCAGCATTTCCCATTGAAACATTGGAAAAGGTTTCACTAGCACAGTCCCTCTGTGGTCTTTATTACCAGAAGAACAAGAACCAGAATCTCTTTCTGTTTCACAGCTCACTTTTTGTTGGACAAACTTTTGCATTTTTTCCTTAGCATATACTTTGTTAAAAATGATTTTGTTCCTCCAGGGAAGAATATTTTGAAGATAGCCGAGTACAGCAGTTTGAATCTCATGTCTACTTCTCAATATTCCCTGAATAATAGAATAAATTTACTCGTCTTCTGCTTGGTGAACATAGAGTAATCATTTTTCACAAACACTCTACTGTCTCCCACTTTTTGTACTTTGTCCTTCTGCCACAGTTTTGTCAGAATCAACTCCTTCTGTTGGTAGGATTGCAATTTTACTATTAAAGGTCTAGGTTCCTTTCTCATAGCCAGGTTAGGAGCATACACACATTGTGCCCTTTCAATTAACAACTCCTGCTGTGGAATACTGGTCCAGTTGCTTATTTGTGCTTTCATAAAATTAATCCAGCTTCTCTGGTACAGCTGAAAATCTTCAGTTTTCCCTACATGCTCTGTCCTCTAATTATATTATTTTTTGAAACACCTGTTCTTGAGTAGTCTTATATCCAGACATCCTTTTCTTAATTTTTACCTCTGATTTTTGCTCTTTTATGACCTTATCTGAATATCTGTTTAAAGTTTCTTCCAGTTTTCCAGCCTTTTGTTGTTTGAATTGATATACTGCATCAGTGTTTTGTTTACTTTAACCAGGTCTGTATGCAGTTGTCTTATTCTAGGTTACTGGAAGTCGTGTCTGGAGCTTGCACTGCTTTTTGCTGAATAGCAGTACTTTTCTCAGTCAGTGTTTTTTCCTCACCTTTTGTTGCCGATTCTCCTTCAAGTCCTCTATATTTCTTTTTTCCTGGCATCCTGGCAGTGCACTTACTAGCCAGTTACTGAAATTTACCCAGAAACACAAAAGTCCACTGGCCATCTCTATTGAGTTTTTGTTTTCACACTGGGAGAGCTAGAATTAAGTTGTTACTCAATGTGCAGCCAGCTTGGAAGTCGTGCCTTGCTTACCTCTGAACAAAATTACAACTTTCCCATCATAAACAGAGGCACATTAACAGAATATTTCTTACTTTGCTGCAGACTGTAAAGAGTCCCATTATTATACCTGCTTATGAAGTTTGAGCTGGCTTGAATATGGTCACTTTCTTGCTAAGTTTGGCTACATTTTTTTTTCATAAAGATGCTTTATATTCATGAATTTATATCATTGTCTTGCATTACTGCATAAAGACTAACACTGCAAGAGTTCAGACTATCTGTAGGAAGAATAGTATCTGTCCCAAGACCTAAAACAAGTATGACAATTTCAGATATTCTATTTTTGCAAGTAAACCATAAGACAAATTATAACATTCCCTGAGATATATAGTGCAGTTGTGTGAGTAAACTTACCAAAACAGTAGATGCTCTATTTGCACTCTTACCAGGGAGTCAACATCACAATCTTTGGGTAGTCCTTCTGGATTTTTAGAAGGACCCTGGATATTAGCAGAAAGGGTAAAAAGGCACAGCACTGGGACATTCCAGTCTATGGGAATGAGTCAGAAGCTCAAGAGAAGCCCCATATAAAAAGACAGGGCATGGAAATCTCAGCGCTTTCTTCCCCAGAAAGGAAGGCAAGCCAGAAAGAAAAAAATGCTAAGAAACACAAGTGAAAAAGAAAACTATATACAAAGGGTATATACATCCACACCCTAGCAACATAATAAACAGGAACATATGGGGGAGGGATACAGATTGTCCTTTCCACTTTCCTTCATAGGAGACAAACAGCTGATCACCTTTCCTGAATTACTGAGTTTTGTGCATGTAGCCTCTGAGCTCCCTGTGGACATCCAGGCTATGAAGAATTTTTCTCCCTGGTTTTTAGGGTCAGGAAAAAAGACTGGAATATTAATAGACTGGCTCGAGGTAAACTTTAAGATCACTTTTGGCATAAAAGAGAGGTCAGTACTCAAAGAAACCTTGACCCTGTCCTTGTGAAAAATGAGATGGGGTTGACTCATCAGAAGAGCTTATATCGAGGATACACTCCTAGCTGAAGGCAGAACAATTAGTAAAACAGTCTTGCATGTTAAGAACCACAATTCAGCTTGATTTGCTGGTTCAAATGGAACAAAAGAGTGTGTTTTTTCAAGCACAAAGTTAAAATCTCAGGAAGGAGCCACCTGTTTCCTAGGTGGACAGATATGTAAAACCCCATCCAAAAACTTTCAAAAACTGTTTGACGTATGGATGGTTAACAGAGGGGAGATCCCAGGAAAGATAAGCAGTGATGTCCAACAAATTAACCTTAATAGAGGATAAGGAAAGGCCAGAGGACAGTAACTCATGCAAATCATTGAGAATCAGAGACAGCCAGGCTTAAAAGGGTCCTGGTTCTAGGAATGGTACCAGCTAGAAAATTTTTTACATTTACACTTATATAATTTCCTGGTAGCAGCTTTTTTGCTACCTTCAATAATGCCAGCTGCACATCCTCAGAAAAAAAAGAGCCAAAAAGGAATTAAGATTCTATTATCCAGGCATTGTGTGAGGAGGTTAGAAAAGGTTGGGAAGAGATAGGAAAAGCAATTTACAAGAGAAAAATGAAAGAACACATGTATGGCTCCCAAGTATACAACAAGTTCAGAAGGTTTAAGTGCTTTGCTTGAAAGTGCTTGCATACCCCAAGCAGACTTCAAAGAATGTTTTCTCAGATCTCAGGTAGACAGCAAATGTTGGGAGTGTGGTAGGGAAGAAGGAGGTAACTGGGAGCATATGTTTTAGGAGTGTAATGACTTGGTAAATTTTACATATTTTCTACAGAGCACTGCAGTGGTGGTGCTGTGGTAGCATTGTCGCCTCACAGTTAGACGCTGCCCGTTCGATTCTCAGTTAGAGCATCTTCTGTGTGGCGACATGCATGAATGGGCGTTCCTTCGTTGAAGGTTGTGTGTTAGGTCTGGCAAGCCAGCACGTAAAAATCTACTGCCAATCATTAGCGGACCGGAGTTCCGCTGTGGCGACCCCTAACCGGGAAAAGCCGAAAGACACAACAACAACAACAACTGTCAGAAATATTCTGTGAGCAAATGGTTGTAAATAAGGAAATGATCCTTTGGAGCTGGGACACAGGATCTAAATTGTCTAGACACAGTAATGTCTTATTAAGTTTAATTGTGTTGGCTGCCAAAAAAGCAATTACTAGAAAATGGAAATTAAAGTCTAAACCAAATGTATTTGAAGTACTGAATATTCTAAAAGAGATAAAAGAACTGGAAGAGATAAGTTTAGAAAAGGGAAAAGAGCAAATAAAAAAAAAAATCAAATAAATGGAAATTGTGGGAACACCACATGGAGAATAATGTTCAGGAGGAGGAGTGAGATTTAAGGGAAGGCAGGAATTCATCAGTTTATGTAATGTTAGATTGACGATGGTTACAAAGGAAAGATATGTGATGTATAATGTATGTAAATTTAAAAATGTCTATACGTTTGCTTTTTTAATGTGTGTTTGCCTATGCCTTAAGTGATAATTTAATAAAGATGTTTAAAAAAGACTCTGTTATCCAATCAGGTGAAGAATTTTCAGGTTGAGGTATATTAAAAAAAACTCTTTTCTTGTGTAAATAAATCCAGTCTGTGGGGAAAATTGTGGTAATTACCCTTGGCCAATTTCAAAAGGGAATACCCACTGTTGCCAGGGGGTCAACATTACAATCTTTGGGGAGTCCTTCTGGATTTTTAGAAGGATCCTGGATGTCAGAGGAAAGGGTAAAAGGCACAGCAGTGGGACATTCCAGTCTATGGGAATGAGAAGGTATCAGTCTTCCAGGCTGATTTACAAGGAAACTTGGAGAAGAATTTCATTAGTTCTCTATTCTGAGAAGACGCAAATAGATCTACTTGAGGTGCTCCTCATGACTGAATCAATTCTTTGAAGAATCCTAGATGAAGTTTTCATTTGTGAGGGTCTATTCTGATCCTGCTTAACTTATCTGCTGCAATGTTCTGCTTTGATTGAATGCATGTAGCCTGAAAAGTCAAACTGAGCTGAATTGCTAACTACTAGGCTATCACAGCAAGTCTGCAAAGGGGGTAAGATCTGGTATCCTCCTGTTTATGTACCACATCTCTGTGGTATTGTTCACACAGGCCCATGAGATTATATGATTCAGGGCTTTCAAAAGCATTTATTAAAGCCAACATCTCTGACATTTTTGTTTTTATCTGTCTTGCTTATTCTACATACCTTGGACTTTCACTCATTTTGATATTGCTCCCCAAGCCAGGTCTGAAACATCTGTTGTAACAAACTGATGAGAAGATGGAAGGGAGAATGGGAGGACTGGATTTTCAGAAAACTGGTGTAAGCACCACTGAACCTTCATTCTTACAAACTACAAAAAATGTACCTGAAAAGATAAAGGGTGGCTCTACGGAGTCCAGATCGATATGAAGTATCACCAAAATTTTCTCCTGTGAAGTTGGGAATCGTAAGAATCATGGAAGCCATGTAACCCAGAATCCTGAGAAATTCCCTTGCATATGCTTTGTTTTGAGCAGAAAAATTCAAGAAAAACTTTTGGAACATTTCTACTTTAGAGGAAGAACTCTTCTCTGGAATGAGAGAAGATTTCTGTAACTTCAGTGGAAACCCCAGACTGAGTAGAAGATTCTGAACACTAAGGACACTTGACAATTGGAAAAAAAGAGATTTTGCAAATATAAGGCAATCATCCATATATGGAAAAATGTAAATGCCTTGGGGTCTGCAATAAGCAACTACTGCAGCCAGACACTTTGTAAATACCATTGGAGATGCTGATAGTCCAAATGGCAAGAAAGAGAGCTGATAATGTGAGCCTGATGAAGAAAATCTTAGAAAAAAACATCTGAAGTGATTGCCAATGGGTATTTGATAATACGCATTTTTTAAATCTAGCTTTACTATAAAAGCTAGTAGAGGAACCAGAAGTCACAGGGTCTGAAGAGAGACATTTCAAACTTTGGAACCTTTACAAAAAGACTGAGAATGGAGAGGTCTGTAGCACAAGCCTCCAAGTCCCTTCTCTTTTTGGCACCAGAAAAATACTTGAATAAAATCCTTTGCCATTTTGGTTTGGAGGAACTGGTTCAACTCCCCGATATAACACCTGTTCCAGAAGAGGAGAAAACAGGAGAAAGTACAGTCATACAAGTCCTGCTTACCTGTAACAAGAGATGTTTGAATTCCTCATTGCCTCAGTGGCATTTTGGGTTATCTGCCAAGGTAATGCAATAATGGTCAACTTTCAAAAGCTCAGAGTCTCCTCCCTCTCTTTCTGAACAGCTGACTGGCTGAGAATATCCTGAGAGGAAGCCATCAGCTGTCAGCCATAGGAAGTGAGTGTTCAGGCTTTTTCTCTTCCACAAAGTAGTAGAGGAAAGTACCTGAAGCCACAACCATCTAGGAAGAGTAAATTCACAATACCTATAAAAACCAAACCCAACAACAGCCAAATTAAAGAGGTTGAAACTTACCTTAACTATACACAGTCTGGGGGATGGCGGGTTGGTGCTGCCAACTAAGGCAGTGAATAATTCAAACATAGTACAGTTGTGTAAGTAAACTTAGCATGACAGTAAATGTTCAAATAATCATTGCTGTAGTAGCTTTAGCTATATGGGTTATATGCTGTCAAGGATATAACAGCTGGACAGCTTCCAAAGTTTTAGGGCAACTTCCACTTGCTCAAACCATTAAGCAGCTCAGGTTGAGCTGCATAAAAACACAGATTTGAGTGCCAAGCCCTTCAGAGCTTTCATATCAACTGAATGAGGAAGTCTGAGCCCTGAAAGGACATAGCTAGGAGTTAAAATTTACGTACATCATGGCATAATCAAAAAACAAAAAAAAGGGGTGGAAGATGCAGGGAGTGAGCGGCTACTACAGAAGTCATGATTCAAGCATCTACTGTTACTGCAAGTTTACTTATACAACCAAATTATGTTCATTACATTGGTCACTGATGAAGTAGCCTTAGTTATATGGGTTGGTTACATTTGGGAGGTGAAAGGGGAAGGTTTGGATTCTAGAATAATTACCAGAAAGGCTCATCCAGACTCTGCTACACTTTGCTGTGAAGGAAAGGTTAGTTTGCTTTTATGTTTTGTATTACGGTATTGCCTTTCTATATTTTGAACACTGTAGTTTGTTTTCTTTACCTTGTGTTTTGCTTGCATTCTGTTTTAACAGCATATTAAAACTTCAAAAGAGACCACAGCTCTCTCTGTTCTGAGTCAGGGAGAAATAAGAACTGATTAATTAAGGACTCATTCATAAGACAGAAGAGGTCACTTAAGGTTAATCACTTGTTAACAGAGGGGGTGGAGCCAGGAACTAAAATTTCTATTTAAGGAGTAAACTAAAGCATTTCAGAGCTTTACCAGAAAGGCTCATCCAGACTCTGCTACACTTTGCTGTGAAGGAAAGGTTAGTTTGCTTTTATTTTTTGCATTACTGTATTGCCTTTCTATATTTTGAATACTGTAGTTTGTTTTCTTTACCTTGTGTTTTGCTTGCATTCTGTTTTAACAGCATATTAAAACTTCAAAAGAGACCACAGCTCTCTCTGTTCTGAGTCAGGCAGAATTTTTCCTGCCCTCCCACCCATTTAAGTTGTCTTGTTAAATACCACTGTCTTTCTAGTTGCCCGCCTCTTATGTTAATCTGACCATATATCTCATTTCTCTCTACTTTCACTGGCTTATGTGAGTAATCACAAAATCATCATTTTTGAAATCCCACCCCTTCAATTATTTAAATTTATTGGCCATCCTACAGTATTTCATAGTACCAAAATACAAAAGTGACCACCCCTTTCAATCCATCTTGCTGTTTTAAAAATAGTAACTCTCCACTAAACCTTAACTTTTTAAACAGGTAAAACTCAAGTTACCTACTTTCACATCTAACTTCTCTAGTGCACACTGCAGAGTGCATTCTTTTCAACCTTACCTTTAAGCATCCCTGTGATTAGCACTTTCTCTAATGCCTGCTGGAAAGCACTAGGAAGCCTTAAACTCATACAAACACTGAACTCTCCTTGTTAACAAGGAGAAATTAATAGTAGGCACTAAACAGCCTATAATTGCAAAGTACCTTGCTAAGGAAACAGCTCCTATACTTTACAAAGAAAATAAAAAATCCCCAAACCAGGCATGTCCAAGGGTCAGCTTCCGGTGATTTCTCCTGTCCACCTGGTGAATCTGGGCATACTGGGGCAATGCAGCAATTGCCTCATGTACACAGACAACCCTCTCCTCCTACCACCCAACACTACAACCTGTGAGAGATGCACTTACATAGCCAAAATGGAAGCAAAGCTCTCTCCACCCAAGATTGTGCTAAACAGTCAAGAGGAGAAGGTTAACACCCACACTACACCTCAAGCAACACATAGCCCTTCTAAACCCGCATCACCAACACCCACATATAGCAACACTAAATCCACATATGCAGAGGCCCTTAACTGTAACCTGCCCAAGCAACAAAGACCTCTGAAGCTGAAACGCAAACAAACACCAATCACAACCAATGTGTCACATAGTTCACAACATGAGTGTGCCACCCAGCAACAGCCCCTAAGGCAAGACAATGTACCTAACACTTTAGTCATAGGTGACTCTATAGTCTGGCACACTGATGTCCCTCTCACCAGGTTGAATAAGGAGAAAATTACAGTCAGTTGCCTGTCGGGTGCCAGGATCCGCCACATAATGCATGCACTCAAGTCACTCCACAACAAGTACAAATATGACTCTGTCATTGTCCATGTTGGAGTGAATGACTTGAGACGTACCTCCCTGGACTACATGAAGAGAGACATGGAAGAGCTCTCGGATCATGTGGCCCAGGCAGTTATGACCCTAGCCCTGAGTAGTATCCTGCCTTCGCCCAGAATGATACCACAATATAAGCATAAAATGATTGACTTCAACAATTGGCTAAGCTTATGGTGTCATTCAAAGGGGATCCAGTATCTGTCTGCCTGGGATGACATGATTGACAGACCACAATGCTTTGCCAGAGATGGTCTGCACCTGTCGCCCCTGGGATTCAGGTTACTGGCTAAGGCTCTTGCCACCCCTATAGTGCCTTTTTTAGGCAAACTTCAAAGGACAAAACCACCACCGCAACAGGTACAAGCATGCAAAATCTGAAGGTAATGCTACTCAATGCTAGAAGTCTAAACCTCAAAATGCACTCTCTAGAGGCACTCCTAAAAATGGAGAACATCGATATCTGTGCAGTAACTGAGACCTGGTTCAAGGCTCCAGAGAGCACCCCTGCAATACCAGGCTACAACTCTTACCACACTTTTCAGCCACCAAACCAGGACCGAAACACTAAAGGTGGAGGAGTGTCAATATTCACCAAGGATATTCACACCACCAGGCTAGTTGGCCAACACAATGTGTCTGAAATTCTCCAAGCGCAACTAACACTAGGTAAGACTGCAATCCAAATTGTAGCTTGCTACAGATCCCCCGCCATACCCCAAGATTCTCACTACACCTTTCTAAACATACTGGAAAATATTAAGATAGAACCAAACACCCTAATACTGGGTGATTTTAACTACCCTGCCATTAACTGGGAAAACTACTCATGTCCCAACACCTTTGCACAACGGTTCTTGGAATTCATAAATTCCAACGCCCTGGATCAACTAATCCATAGTCCCACCAGGGGCTCCAATATCCTAGACCTGGTCATTACCAACATGGGAAATCAATGCTCCATACCTATGGTCACCCCTCGTTAGTCAGGTCTGACCATAAGCTAATCACCCTTAACATCCACATCCCACCCCCACCCCCAGTAAAGAAACCACCATAAAAAACTTCTCCAAAGCCAACTTCATGCTACTCAAGTCAGAAGTGACAAACTTCATGACACCCATGCAGACGGGAACTGAAAGTTCAACTGCTGAATCCTACACTAAGGCACTGTACAAGCACATCCACTCATGCATGAATTGTGCCATCCCAAATAGAACCAAAATGCTCTCATCCAAAAAAAGGAAGCCAATCTGGTGGTCCCCTGCCATAAACAAACTTTACAACAAAAGGAAGAAACTTTTGCAGAAAAGAGGAAAATCCCAGGATGCAAAAAAATCCCTTACTAGCCTCAGTAAGAAACTGAGATGCCTCATAAAATCCTCCAAAGCTAGTTACAAAAATAAAATTGCCAAAGATTCCAAAGACAACCACAAAGCATTCTATAACTATGTCAAGAATCTAAATGGCAATGCTCAGATCTGCTCTGAGCTAAAACAGAATGGCTTTAAATATACTGATCCGAAGGATATTGCCAATATCCTGGCAGATCGATTCAGTGCCAACTTCACCCCCCTCACCCCTAAATGGCCCATCTCAATACCGGAAGATTGCCAAATTCCAGTAATAACGGCCACACAGGTACAAAACACACTCTCTAAAGCCAAGAATACAGCATCCATGGGACCAGATGACATCCCGGGCTGTGTACTACATGAACTACAATATGAACTGGCACCTCACCTAAGTGTCATGTTTAATCATAGCCTCACCTCAGGTTTCATGCCCACTGAGTGGCGCAGAGCTACAGTTATCCCAATCCACAAGGGGGATCCACCTTGGATCCCAGAAACTACCGTCCCATCAGTCTGACAAGCCGTATCTGCAAGGCCATGGAGCGTATTATCATAGAACTTATAAACAAAGACATTGGCAACCTTCAAACACTGGACCCCACCCAGTTTGGGTTTGTGAAGGGCCGATCTTGTCTCCTGAACCTGATTGACTTCTTTGAATCAGTCTCCAGAGCCATGGACAAGGGTAAGGTGGTCCACACAGCCTATCTAGACCTTGCCAAGGCCTTTGACACTATCCCCCACTCTGGAATCATAGATAAACTTACTAAGTTGGGCATTAATCCCTATGTCACCCAATGGGTTGCTAAATGGCTTACTGATAGAGCCCACACTGTAAAAGTAGCCGACTCCAAATCCAGCTCCAGACAAGTGACAAGTGGAGTACCTCAGGGTTCAGTCCTGGGGCGCTCTTGTTTGGCATCTACTTCTCTGAAGTACAGGTCAACACTAAGGGACTCTGGCTAACAAAGTTTGCATATGACTGCAAACTGGGAGCCATTATTGAATCCCCAAATGATGTGGATACTCTACAAAAGGGCCTTACAGAAACAGATGCTTGGTGCCAGAGCCATGGGCTCAAGCTCAATGCCAAGAAATGTATTGTTATCCCCTTTGGGAAAAAACATGTATCCATGAATTACCATATAGGTAGCAGTACACTAAACACAGAAAGTGTGATAAGAGACTTAGGGACTCAGGTGGACAGTGGTCTCACCTTCGATAACCACATTGCCACAACAGTCAGGAAATCCTTCTATGTGGCACACCTCATCACGTAGGGCTTTTCATCCAGAAAAAAGGAGGTCATTGTCCCACTGTACTCATCCCTCATTAGACCCATTATAGAATACAATGCCCCATTTGGTATGTACCTCTCAAGACATCTGCAACAACTGGAAAGGCCTCAGAAATACCTCACTAAAAGAATCACAGGCCTAAAGCAGATGCCCTACGCTGACCGCCTTAAAAAACTCCAGCTATACTCTGTCGCATATTGTCTACTCAGAGGCGATCTCTGCTTAACATACAAGGCCATGTCAAACCCAGAGCTGTTGGACATGCTACACTTAAAGAAATCCCAATCCCTCAGAGCTACATGCTCCAGGGATCTAAACCTTGTCATCACAATAAACAAAACATGCTGGAGGGATAGGTTCCTGACCCAGAGACTCCCCAGACTCTGGAACAGATTGCCCATACATGTAAAGCAGAGTGCCTCTTTGGACCTCTTCAAGAGGAACCTTGACGATTGGATGGGAGAAAGGAAATTCACCCCAGGGATCACGTCAGTCGCCCTGCTAGACAGGGGTCCAGGAAAGTAAATAATGTGGGAAGAAATAGCCAGGGAATTGTTATGGCTAGGCGTGTATAGGCCCTAGGGCTGATAGCCTAGTACCAACCTATGAACCTATAAGAGTCCAAGAACCCCTGGAGAATGGTCTTAGCAAAGCCTGATCCTGACCTAGAGAAGGAATCAAGCTTGTATTGTTTTGTAAAAGTATGTATACAGGACCAAGTTGCTGCTTCTAGAATTATTCTAGAATCCAAACCTTTCCAAAAAATCATAGATGAGGCCAAGGCCCTGGTAGAGTAGGGCTTGATCCTGCCTGGAATAGTTTTGTTATGATGAGAATAACAAAAGGTAATAGTCTGAGACAACCATTTGGAAATAGTCTATTTTGACACGTTGTCCCTTCTTCTTACCTCCACGAGAAATTAACACATGCTCTGAAGATCTGAAAGATTTTATTCTGTTAATATAGCACCCGAGTTGCCTGTGGACATACAAGGTATAGAGAATCCCTTTTCTCTTATTTTTAGGTTTAGGAAAATGAACAAGGAGATGGATAGTCTGCTTAAAGTAAACTCAGATACCACTTCAGACATAAAAGAAGGATTAGCTTTCAAAGAAACTCCTTTCCCTTTGGGAAATGCGATAGGGTTGACTCACCATAATAACTTGCAACTCAAACACTTTGCTTGCAAAGGTCACAACAATCAATAAAGCGGTTTTGCATGTTAAGAACTTCATGTCAGACAGACAAGCTGGTTCAAATGTTGCAAATGTTAGCTTCTGTAAGTCAAAATTAAGAACTCAAGGAGGAGACACCAGTTTTCTTGGAGGTCTGAATCCTTTTCAAAAACATTTTGACATGAGAATGCATTGAAAGAGGAGGATCCAAGGGCAGACTTGCTGAAATGGCCGATAAACCTTGATGAAGGAGTAAGAAAGGCTAAAGGATACTAACTCCCACAAATATTGCAAAACCAGAGAAACACTTGCCCTGAATGAGTGCTGGATGTGTTGCTGGTACCAACTAGAACACCTTCTCCATTTAATATATGATTTTCTAGAAGGCTTTCTTATCCCCATTACTACCTGCTGCACGTCCACAGTAAACAAGGGACTAAAGAGAATATTGCTGCCCAAGGAAAGGAAAGCGCATCTGTATTCCATGCCTTCTTGCATGAAGCCATGGATCCCTCGAGCAGAATGCTGCCAGTTGATTATTCAGAGGGGAGGCAAAGAGGTATATTTAAGAAACTCCTCACAGATGGATCCAATCTTGAAATACCCCAATCTATTTTCCATACATGAGGGTTGCCTTTCTTTGCTTAGCTTGCTTGTCACACAGTTTTGCTCTTATGGAATGTAGGATGCCTGTAAAGTGAGAATGTGATATAAAGCTATATCCCAAGTTAATATGACTAGTCTACAAAAGGGATAAGACCTGGTTCTCCCTTGCTGGTTGATATACCACATGAATGTGGTATTTTCTGTAACACCTTAAATAGCTCCAGGGGACCAAAGATTATTCAGAGTTGAGTGCTTTGATCAGAGCAAGCATCTCTTTATAGTTATATGTTTACATCTGTCCTTTGTGTCCAAAACACCACTCACTTTTAAACCTCCTGAAACTGGTCTCCAAGCAAAGTCTGTGGCATCTGTGTGATGACTAACTGCGTTGGAATGGAGATGGGGGTGGACATCTGGATTTAAAGTAATATGCAGTCTCCACCAAGTTACTTATCTTCTGATAAACCTCAGAACTGGGATTTCAAAAGATAATGGGTGTTGGTGTTCAAGTAGAGTCTTGCCTGATGTATTATGAGAGTCATAGATGCCATGAGACCTATAATCCTGAGGTATTCCCTCACAGTGACTGAGGTTTGAGTGGAAACCTAATACATAGATCTAAATATAGATCTATTTTCATGTGGAAGAAAAGGTCTTAGAACTGAAGTGTGATGGTGTTATAAGACTTTTGAATGTTTTCTTGGAAGTTTGTGTAAGAGATGTCTCACCCAAGTGAGAGATTCTTGACACTTTGAAAAAAAAATCTACAAAGATAAGCAAGTTGTCAAAATATGGAAAAATGTTGAACACTCTTGGTGCAGTGAATAGTCCAAAGGGTAAGGCACAGAAATGACAATGCGATCCAGACACACAAAACCTTAAGAAATGTCTGAAATCTGGATGACTAGTCATGTGAAGGTAAGATACTTTAAATCTAGTGTTACCAGGAAACTTAAAACTTAAATGCGGAAGAAGGGATAAACAGGAAGTGAAGTGACAGCATTTTGAACTTGGGCAGTATCACAAGTAGGTTTAGGAAAGAAAGATCAATGATTGGTCTCCAAGCATTTCTTTCTTTGGCACTGTAAACATCCTTGAATAAAAACATTTCCCAAACTGGAAAGAAGCAACTAGGTCTATTACTCCCTGAGACAACATATGCTGAAGGACAGTCTAGTGTGATGGATGAGAAAGTACCCACTGGAAAGGAGGCATTACCTTCCACTGCTATTTGTAACCTTGCTGAATGTTCTCCAGAACCCATTTGTCTGAAACTATCTGTTGGCAAAGAGAAAGTGGAGATTCAATTCAGACTTTCTGGAAGGGAAGAGGGGCTGCTAGGGTGGGGGGAACAAGGTCCTTTAAATAGTCATTCTAACTTGTTGGACTGTCTTTGTTCATTTGGGGGGGAGGGTTCCTGTATTCTTTCTGAATCCCCTTGCCATTTTTTTTCTTAACTGTCTGTTTACCAGCATTTTGCTGAGGCTTTTATTTTGCTTCTTGCCAACATTGGATGAGGGATCAGGAAAATCCTTTAGAAAATTTGGAAAACAAGGTCTGAAAAATCTTACAGATTCCCTGTATTAGCTTACCCCTCTCATTGCTCTATGGTGTCCTGCAGTAGTGTACACACTTTGTAGACAGTAAAACTAAATATTTATATAATGCATGACCATCTTTTCTGAGAATTCTGCCAATATACAGAGTGAGACCAGTCACCTACAACCAAGTCCCCCAAGTGGAAAATAACATTTAAACTGTAGACAATAAAACTAAATATTTATATAGAGCATGACCATCCACCTTCCTGAAAACTTTGTCAATATACTTGGTGAGACCAGCCATGTAAAGTATGATTAAGGTTTAACTCAGAATCATGCTCTACTGATGTACTCTCTAATAGTGATATGAAGATAAGATACTTTAAATCTAGTTTTACCAGGAAACTTAAATGATGAAGAAGGGGTTAAACATGCTGTGAGGTAACAGGATTTTAAACTTGGGCACTACCACAAGTAGGTTTAGGAAAGAAAGATCCAGAACTGGTCTCCAAGATCAACAGAGTGCACACTACTAGAGGCTCAAGCTCCTTTCACTAAAACTAGATCAATATAACATTTCTTCCACCTTACTTACTTAGATAATAATAACATATCCTGCAAATGAGCTTTAGGAAAATGTATTGCTTAAGCACCCTATTTCTTACAGTAAAATCTTATACTAGGTGGAAAGTCTAATAAAAAAAATACAGTTCAAAAAAAAAAAAAAAAAAACACTTACTGGCTGACATTCTCATTTTTTTCTTTACCATCAGAAATGTTGTTGTTGTTGTGCCTTTCGGCTTATCCCGGTTAGGGGTCGCCACAGTGGAACTCCGGTCCGCTAATGTTTGGTAGTGGATTTTTACGTGCCGAGTTACCAGCCCTGATGCACAACCTTCAACGAATACTGGTATTTGCTTGTGGTAGATTAATCTCTGTAATATTGCCTTAATAAGCTCATCTTTCTTTTAAATGCATAAGGAGAAACCAAACAATGTTCCGTGCTGAAGCCAAAGTCAACCAGTCCAAAGAAACAAAATACTAAGCAAGAAAAAGACTGGCTCGACACCGCTATGTAAAACTGTTTAATACAAAAATACTCCAACAATGTAAGCGCTTTCGGGTTCTCCAACCCTTCATCAGACAATGAAACACATAAAAATTCCCATTTAAAAACAAACATCAACCAATCAACTGTTAGTATTTAACCCGCCTATTTTGTAATGCAGGTTTTAAAGGTATCATTTCATTTAAACCAGGATACCTATGTGAAGTGAGGGTGATTATCCATGTAGACTCTAAGATTTCTGTGAGCAACTTGATATCACCCCCTCTAACTCCCAACCTTACATTAATGATGGCTTTGAACATAAAAGTATGTGTGGGATTACTGTCCACATGCCTATACAAAGCATTTTGTTCAACTTTGTTCCTAATACAAGAGAGATGTTGTAGTATTCTAACCTTTAACATGTTGGTGGTCATACCTACGTAGTAAGCCAAACATTGTTGGCATTCCGCTAAATAGACCACATGTTTTGTCCTGCACGTTGCCCTAGCTTTAAAATTAAAAATCCGTCCAACTACAGGATGCAGAAAAGATGGATCTTTATTTATACTAATGCAAGCTTTGCAATTGCCACATGGCAATGTTCCAGCTTTACTTATCAAAGATTTATTGCCAAAAACACCCTTCTCTTTGCATAGTAAATCCTTCAGGTTGGTGTTGCGTCTATATCCAAAACAGGGTGTAGGTCCTACTATTTCACATAATCTAGCATCTCCCCTTAATATATTCCAATTCCTTTGAACAATGGCCTGAATATCAGTGATGTTACTACTGTAAGTGAAAAACATTTTAGCTCCATTGGATTTTCTAAGCTTATGCAAAGGGCATATCTCATCCTGATTCCTCCTTAACCAAGGTTTATACTTCTTGGTTCTTTCCAGATCACTATGGTTTATCTTAGTCTGTACCATACTATCATTGTATCCTCTGTTGTTGAAACATGCCTTTAAATTGTTCACTTCAGTCTCATATTTATCATCATCTAAACACAATCTTGATGCCCTGCATAGCTGTCCTTGAATTATATTGGGAAAAAGATATCGAGGATGCATACTGTCGAACAACAATAAATGATTGGTCCAACAATCTTTTTTATATAAACTGGAAGAATAACCACCTGAAACATATGTGATCCTGGTATCTAGAAAATCTATCTACCATGACTCACTCCACAGAACAGATAGATTTTCTAGATACCAGGATCACATATGTTTCAGGTGGTTATTCTTCCAGTTTATATAAAAAAGATTGTTGGACCAATCATTTATTGTCGTTCGACAGTATGCATCCTCGATATCTTTTTCCCAATATAATTCAAGGACAGCTATGCAGGGCATCAAGATTGTGTTTAGATGATGATAAATATGAGACTGAAGTGAACAATTTAAAGGCATGTTTCAACAACAGAGGATACAATGATAGTATGGTACAGACTAAGATAAACCATAGTGATCTGGAAAGAACCAAGAAGTATAAACCTTGGTTAAGGAGGAATCAGGATGAGATATGCCCTTTGCGTAAGCTTAGAAAATCCAATGGAGCTAAAATGTTTTTCACTTACAGTAGTAACATCACTGATATTCAGGCCATTGTTCAAAGGAATTGGAATATATTAAGGGGAGATGCTAGATTATGTGAAATAGTAGGACCTACACCCTGTTTTGGATATAGACGCAACACCAACCTGAAGGATTTACTATGCAAAGAGAAGGGTGTTTTTGGCAATAAATCTTTGATAAGTAAAGCTGGAACATTGCCATGTGGCAATTGCAAAGCTTGCATTAGTATAAATAAAGATCCAGCTTTTCTGCATCCTGTAGATGGACGGATTTTTAATTTTAAAGCTAGGGCAACGTGCAGGACAAAACATGTGGTCTATTTAGCGGAATGCCAACAATGTTTGGCTTACTACGTAGGTATGACCACCATGTTAAAGGTTAGAATACTACAACATCTCTCTTGTATTAGGAACAAAGTTGAACAAAATGCTTTGTATAGGCATGTGGAGAGTAATCCCACACATACTTTTATGTTCAAAGCCATCATTAATGTAAGGTTGGGAGTTAGAGGGGGTGATATCAAGTTGCTCACAGAAACCTTAGAGTCTACATGGATAATCACCCTCACTTCACATAGGTATCCTGGTTTAAATGAAATGATACCTTTAAAACCTGCATTACAAAATAGGCGGGTTAAATATTAACAGTTGATTGGTTGATATTTGTTTTTAAATGGGAATTTTTATGTGTTTCATTGTCTGATGAAGGGTTGGAGAACCCGAAAGCGCTTACATTGTTGGAGTATTTTTGTATTAAACAGTTTTACATAGCGGTGTCGAGCCAGTCTTTTTCTTCTTTTAAATGCAGCACCACTGATTCTCTCTCTTGAGAATACAATAATCTGTTTGTGTGGGCCCCCCTCTGCTTGGGCTTCACTACACTCTCTAACCCTGCCCCCAATTCCCACCCTCCCCACTACACCTACATTTATACTTCCCAACCCATGCTCACCTCTCACAATTAACCTTCCCCATCTTCTATCACCATTAAGACTTAGACCCTAATACTCTTGCAGCCTTCAATGATATACCCTAACCACCCTAAACATATACTACACAATAACCTAGCAATCTAACACTACTCCCACTATCATGAATTACATGACATATCTTATATTCCTTTCAAGTGCAAAACTTTCTTCTGTTATCACCATAACACTACTCACCCGTGTCACACACGGGTCTAGGACTATTCACTGAAAGCACATTTTACTTTAACACATTTGACTGTGCACAATTCACTGAAAGCACATTGGGGGGTATGAGGGGCGTAACCCCCCCCACATAGTTTGTATATATATATTAAGTTTAGAAAAGAGTAATTTATTGAAATTGCAAGTATCCATGTGTATAGTTCACACCCCCCTTACTATATATTCTAACTCCAGGGTCGCACTACAGTGGGGAAAAGGCCATATATAACTTTCAGTGAAATGTGTTTCAGTGAATTGTGCTTTCAGTGATTTGTGCACAGTCATTTGACTTTCAGTGAATAGTCCTAGACCCGTCACACACATCATGACCTTGCAATCCCACTTGCACCCACTCAGTTTATCTCCCACAAATCCACAACATTCTCTTAACACACCTCATTTCTCAACCATGTCCCCAAACTACATTCACACTCACTACTAAACATATGCATCTTCAAACAGTTAAAACCCAGTAAGTCATCATTCTCCATCTATCACATACACATAAAAAGGCTAGATATTTGTACACATATCTGCATACCATAACTAAGCTGGTCCAAAGTGGGGGCATCCACAAGCCTGGCCCAAGTACTAATATACAGTCAGACCCAACCATGCCCATTCAGAAGGGCACAACTCATCTTCCAAACCACAACTCAGTTCACAACCTATTTCTTCTAAACATAAATTTTCAAAGCATATGCAACAAGATCTATGATCTCCACACAACCCTCACACACTATAATCCCAACATACTTATAGCTACTGAAACCTGGCTAAAGCTAGAAATAACTAGTAATGATGTATTCCCCCCTGGATATAACATAATCAGATCATACTTGTAGAACAGACCGTGTGTTATAACTTTAAGAAGCATTTCCTAGTGTAGGCACATGCATATAAATAGTGAGCACAAGTAAGCAGCAGTGCCATTTTGAGAGAACAGCCAGAGTGTTAACATGTATGAGTGCAGTAGTCAGTCTGTTTTTAAGTTTAAGTTACTAAGCCTTAATTCTCATATGTTTGTATATAATAAAGCTGCTTGAACCAAACACACAATGGTGTGTCTGTTTTATCCTGACCAGACGAGTGACAATACTGACTAACAAAAAGAGGAGATAGTGTAACAATATTTTTTAAAAACACCCTAAAAGTAATCCAACATCCTCAAACAATCCCAAATTATAAAATGCTGAGTCTCATTACCAAACTCAAACTCAATAATACTAAATCATTTTTCCTAGTAGGACTAGACAGTCCCCCTAGAAACAATCTAGCCAAAGCTGAAGTTTGTTCTTCAGTGGTTGAATCACAATATAAAAAAGAGACCATAATCTTAGGTGACATAAACATTGAATGGAAACTACAAATACCTCACCTGACCTAAAGTTATTTTGATTCTCATAAATATTAAATGTCACTACCAGGACCAGAAAACATCTAGCAAAGAAACGACACTAGATTGGATTCTTTCAAATAAGCCCCAGAACATCAATGCCACCAGAACCTTACCAGACAGTTTTAATGACCATCTACACTATCAGACAGTGGCTAAGCATTCAGAAGGAAATAACATACAAATAAGTCCATAATCTGCAGAATTTCAAACCTGAATGCTTTATAATAACTCTAAAGCAATACAATTAGAGCTGCCTAAAAAGATTACCAATAGATGAAGCAGTTATTTATTTTAACCATATCTTTGTAAACACCCTAAATAGGCAGGCCTCACTCAGAAATAAGAGAGTCAAACCATCCCAATACCCTGGCTAACAAAGACTACTAAACTATTAAATAGAGACCGGCCCATATACAAAACATCTAAAACTCAATTAACCCTACAGGGTTATAGAACACACACACACACTGACAAGAAAGAATATTCTACAAATCTACAAAATATCCAGAAAAATAACTCCAGACTGTTCTGACAGTCCTTAAAGTCCCTGCTCAACTGACCACAAGCTGTACATCCTCAGGTAATACAGCAACTCAGTTCAACATCCACTGTAAATTCTGTTATCACTTACCAAACAAAACTGCACTTCATCCCTCACTATTTTACATCATCCTACCAACAACAAAGTACTCATTAAACTTGGTAGAGCACCCACTTCAACAATAAAAATACATACTAAAAATGAAATCAACCACCTTGGCAGTCAACAAATTACCAGTAAAGTACCTTAAACTAGCAGCAGAAGATAAAGCATTCTCATTCTCCATATTTATCAATAGATCCATTAAAGAAAAGTATTTTCCCAACATCTGGAAAATATCATACATTATACCCTTACATAAAGGTGGAAGTTCTGCTGACCTAAACTACGGTCCAATAGCCATCCTCCTCCCAACCTATCCAAGATATTAGAAAATTGTATCTACACCCAGTTGCACAAATACTTCACCAACCATAACCTTCTCTTCTTGCCTCAACACGGTTTTCAGCCAACTCATAGCACCACCACTGCCCTTTTAAACTTCACAGTTAATCAACTCTGAATCAATGGTAGCCTAGTCTCAATGGTCTTCCTAGACCTATCTAAAGCATTTGATACTGTCTCACACTGAAACTCCTTGACAAACTAGCCTCTCTAGGCCTCAATACCCCATCACTAACCTGGTTCCACAGCTACTTAGGAAACAAGTCATGAAATGGAAACAAGGCTATTCTGATTTCCTCACAGTCAGTGTCCCTTATGGATCAATTCTAGGACCACTACTTTTCAATATTTATAATCAAAAATCTACTCTCCACCATTAAATAAGCCACTCTGGTAAAATATGCAGATGATGCCACTCATCTTTGCAGCCCAAACATAATCATCCCTACAAGAAAATACCCAAAAGGCTTTTCTAGGCATAAAATTCTGGCTACATAGCTCAGACTTGCTCTTAAATGTTAAAAAACACAACTGATGCTTTTCACCCCTAAAAACTACTCAAACCAAAAACAAGCATTTCATATCCTATCAGCCAACAAAACACAAAGAGAATATGTCACAAAGGCAGAACTCCTTGAGTAATGCTCAGTGATAATCTCAGATATGACAAACACCTCCTCATAGCCATAAAAAAAAAAAAAAAAGAAAGGAAACTAGGTTCTCTCTACAGGGCTAGGAAATGCCTCACTAATAATGCAAGAAAAAGCATTGCACAAACATACCTATTTCTATCCCTACTTTATGTCTCACACATCTTTACAAATCCTAACGTAATCATCAAAAATAAAGTAGAGGCAGCCTGTAAAAAAAAAAAAAGTTATGTATTCACCATAACGTTCCATCTGTATTCTTGATTTTCATTTCTCCTCACATATGGGTTCGGATCCAACTAGGCTGTTAGAATAGCTTGTGGCAACCAAAAAGTTGGTGGGCACCTCCCCTTACCCATAATGCACCCCTCCCTGTTACCTCAGATCTTGTTTGCTAAAGCTATCTCATGTAGGAGTATATAAAGATAACTTCATATAAAAATTACCACAGTGAGACCATTTCTGGAATATGGAGAAATATAGCCAATGTACCAATAAGGAACTTCCCGCTCTACCAGGTGAGCAAAGGCTGGGGGCTTGGAGGGAGGGGATGTGAAGAGAAATGAAAATCGACAATACATGGATTGTTATGGTGACTACATCATTTCTTTATCTGATATTGTCAATTTCATTCTGTCCTCACATATGGGAGAGAATCCCCAGATACCTTTATCTTGGGTGGACTCATGGAAGGATGCTCCTCAGAACCATTGAACCAAAGGAGGCCCATCCCCTGGAGGCCAAATCCAATTTGTAATGCCCACGTGGCTGTTGTACAAATGTCATCCATGGATCCATTAGCCTGAAAAATTGCTCAAGTGGCTATGACCCTGGTTGAGTGAGCTCAATCTAGGAAGATTAATACCTTGTTTGGTGTAGATGAAGGAAATGCAATCAGAGACCCATTTTGCTAGAGTAACCTTTGATACTGGATGGCCCTTCCTAGGGCCTGCAAAGGAAATAAATAAATGATTTGCCTTCCTAAAATCTTCTGTCCTCTGTAGATAAGAACACAATTGCCTATGGAAATCTATCAAATGCAGTACGTATTCACCTTTGTTACTGAAGTTAGGAAAGAACATGGGCAAGTTAATGGTCTGATTGATATCAGACTGAAATAACCTTATGCAAAAAGGAAGGGTTGGTGCACAAAGAAACTCTGTCTTTATGGAAAATTGGGTACGGTGGTTGGGAAGATAAATCCTGAATGTCTGATATGCTTCTAGCAGATGTAATGGCCACTAGAAAGATTATTTTTCAAGACAAAAATGTTATATCACATGTAGCTGCGGGTTCAAAAGGGGGCAGAATGATAAAACTTAGTACTAAGTTTAGGTCCCATGGAGGGGAGGGGTCCTTACACGGTGGTCATAGAAAAAGTTTCCCCTTCAGAAAGGACTTACAGAGTTTGTGGGAGATCAGTGACAAGTTATCTTTCCCAGTGTGAAAATCACTGCACTATAATTGCAGATTCAGGTGCTCCATTATTAAAAAGATGAGCCAAAAATTCAAGAATAAAGTGGATTGATGCAGTGAAGAGATGTACGTTATGTTGTTGAGCCCAGGATACAAATCTTTTCCATTTGTTCCTATAAAGTTTTTGAATGGAAGGCTTATGGGAGGACAGTAAGATATGATGGACTGGGGAGGACAGCATAGGCTGTCTGGCTATTAATGGAATTGGAGAAACTAAGCCGTTAGCTTGAGGTTGGACAGAATGGGATGAATCATTCCTATTGGATGGGATAGTAGGCCTGGAGTGGGATACAGAGTCCAAGGTTTTCTCAGTAAATGAGGCCAAATGAAAGAAAACAAAATTTGTTGAGCCCTAAATGGGGAAATGAGGATTACCATTCTCTTCAACGCGTTTGCTTTCTGGAGAAATTTGGGAATCAAATGAGTTGAAGGCAAGACATACAGTAGACCGGGAGGCCAATCGTGTATCAGAGATCAGAGCATCCCTTGGTGACTCCCCCACTGGGGGAATTAGGACAAAGTACCTGCTGGATTTCTTGTGCAGGAGGGATGCAAAGAGGTTGCAGCAAGGCTGGCCCCACCTGCAGAAAATTTCTTCTGCCACTTTCTGGTTGAGAGACCACTAATGAGGCATGAGAATGGGTCTATTCAACTTGTCCACTATCATGCTGGACTTTCCCAGAATGTGCATTGCTATAATAAAGTGGTTGGATGAGATCACCCACTGCCATACTCTGAGTGCTTCTCGACACAGAGGGTATGATCTGGTTCTTCTCTGTTTATGTAATAGACTACCAACATGTTGCCCAATTGAATCACCACCATTCCTCAATGGAGAGCATCCAGAAAGGCCTGCAATGCTAGAAGCACTGCTCTCATGTTTAGGATGTTTGTGTGTAAATTGGCCTCACTGGCAGACCAGGTGCTGTGGACAGTCTTCCCTAGATAATGCACATCCCCCATCTGGGAAGCATCCATCGTCACCATAGCCTGCGGCTGTGGGGGGACAATGGGTCGACTTTGTGTTAGTTAAGTGGAATGAATACACCAAGAGAGATCTCTTTTGCAGGTGTCCATGATGAGAATCTGGCAGGACATGGGTTGGTGGAGAATTGACCACTGTGTAGCTGGTAGCCATTCTAGTATTCACATGTGAAATCTCGCTAGCGGGACCAAGGTGATAGCTGCCGTCATTGATCCAAGAGCCTGCAGGATGTAACGGGCAGCTATCATCCTGTTTTGAAGCAGCTTGTAAGTTTGGTGTCTGATTGTCTGTGCCTTGGAGGATGGAAGTTTTGCAATTGTCTGACTCATATCTAGGATTGCTCCTATAAATTCCAGTGTTTGAGAAGGTTCCAACTGAGATTTTTCATAATCTATGGTTATTCCTAGCTCTGTACAGGTGTGGATAACAGAGTCTGCTGCTTGGATGAGTAGTTGCCTGGTCAGGGTGAAAATGAGCCAGTCATCTAAACAGGGAAACATGCGGAATCCTTGTCATCTCTGGTGAGCCGCTACCACTGCCATGCATTTGGTGAACACTCTGGGGGTGGTAGTGAGAGCAAAGGGCAGTTCTCTTAACTGGTAATGACTGGCGCCCAGCTGGAAGTGTAAATGTCTATCTTTATAGGGTAGTACACATCTTGAAGGTCTATGGAACACGTCCAATCACCCTGTTCCAAACAAGGAAGTGTGGACTGTACCGTGACCATTTGGAACTTTTGGTGTCAAACTGACTTGTTTAGTCTGCTGAGATCCAGTATTGGTCTCCAGTCTCCTGTTTCTTTTGGAACTAAAAAGAACCGCAAGTTCTAAATCTTCTCTGGTCTGGGAAGACCTCTTGGATGACTCTCTTGTCTAGCAGTTTCTGTACCTGAACAACTGCATGATCCATTTGACTGGGTGGAACGTCCGGGATTTTCTTGTTTGGGGGAGGTGGATGGAGAAAGGGCATTAAGTAACCTCTGGATATTATCCTCTGCACCTATATGTCAGTGGTTATGTTTAGCCAGGCTCTCCAGTGCAGGGATAGTTGACCCCCAATTGCCTCTAGAGGTGGGCAACTGGGCCTCCTTTCAGGAGTGTTGGAAAGGTTTCCTAAAGAAGGGCTCTCTGTACCCTTGTTTCTGTGGGCCTCCTCTGCCGTGAGGGCATTGTCTACCAGAATTGTTTCCCCCTCTGCCTCTGGGGGAACTCTCTCCATGTGTCATGATCAGAACCTTGTGATTTCTTGAGCCACATTGTACACCACTGCTCTGCCTCTTTGGATATGGTCTCTGTGCAGTAGAAATATGTATGCCTACACCAGGACAGGATCTTTCCCCCCTTTTCACACCTGGATAGTGTATCTTTGACCTTTGGACCAAAAAGGAATGTTCTGTCAAATGCAGCATTGACGAACAAAGACTTAAAGGGCTCCAGAGTCACAAAAGAGCATTCAGGCATGCCTCCTCATAGATATGCCTGAACCCACCATTCTGCTTGTTCCCTCAGCTGCATGTGATATGAGCCTCATGGAAGAGTTAGTTATAGAATGTAGGGTTGCCAGCTGGGAAGTAACCTTTTCTCAGACCCCTTCAGCTATGGCTCCCTCAAGAGTATCTGTAAGCTCATTGATCAGATCCCCCTAAAGTCTAGTAAAATAGGAAAGGTAATTCAGTGATCATAGGGCAAAGGTCGCTAAAGAGAAAACTTGCTTCCCACATCTATCCATCATCCTGGAATCCTTATTAGGGGGATGGATAGTGGAACTTTCCTTTGAGAGTTCCTTCTTGGTAGCTGCTGCCATGACCATGGTATCTACTGCAACCTCTTTAGTCCAAAACATTTTGTCTTCTGGCATGGTAATTATTTTGTTTGGTTTCCTGGGAGTTGGCTCAATGGAGTGTGGGCTCTCCCACTCCTACCAAGAGATCAAATCTATGAGCTTGTCGATGGGCAGAGTCACCCAGGAGGTAGATAGTTGGGATCCAAAGACTGCCAGTTACACTGACTCCTCAGCTGAAGGATTGCTTGTCTGCCAGCCACTTCTCTGTTTCAAGATCTCCAAGATGTCTCTGAAGAAAACATTCTCAGGATGTAACCATGGGGATCCTTCACCCTCATCGAGGCCGGTGACTACCATGTCTGACTCCTCGGTGGACTCCAAATGTTTTCTCTTATAAGTCCTCTTCAAGTTGCCTCCTCAGTGGGATACTCTGAGGAGGTATCAGAACAGGAAATGGGTATCCTCATGGATATCTTGGGGCCTGAGGATCTGCTTTCCCTGTTGAATGTCACAGTCAGACTAGGTGCACAAGGCCTGTAGATGGGAAGACTGTGGATTCAAGTAGGGAGGTGTCTTCTTAGCTGCAAAAGCAGCTATGGCCCTCTTCAGAGCCTCAAAGGCTGACTGCTGCTGAGCAGAGAAGGACTCCATATTTGACAAGCCATGCCTACAGATCAGAGACTTCTCAAGCTCCGAAGACAGCTTGCCCAGGGTTGAAGCTAGAACTGAGCTCACCTGCGTGGAAGCCTTGAGGTGCATTGACTGCTCAGAAAGTCCCAGAGATGAATGCACCCATGGCCCACAAGCTCACTATGGCTCCAAAAACACTGAGGAGCTCTGAGCAAAGGCCCATTCAGAAGAAAGGGAAATTCTCTGAACTGGGTCGGAAGACACCAGGCATGTCACATCTGATGGCTCTGAAACTTGTCTTGAAGTCGGAGGAGGAACCAACAGGGGAGAGGATGGTTTTGATGAATCCTGGACCTTATAGGTAGGAGCTGAAGGGGACTTAGTAATGCTTTGCACCCAGAAATTTTTCTGGATCATCTATTCTGTGTCTTCTTTAGTAAAGTTTCTGATAGAGTGGGAAGAGGAAGCGGACGGAGATTTGAGTCTACTCAGAAAAGGGGATGGCACTCTCGATGGAACCAGGTCAATAGTGGGACAGTGCCTGATCCTTGGCAGAGACACAACTGGTTTGAAGGGACTGGCCCAATCTGAGTGCAATGGCTCTGACCTATCCTTGTCCGACAGACTTGCAGCCAGAGAAGACAGATCTGAGATAGTATGCTTAGAGAAGATGGATCTGACTGAGTTGTCTGTTCAGCAGTCTTGGTCATTTTAGACTTCAGATCTGAGTACTCTTTATGAACCGATGAAGGTCTCTTCTTTCCTCTGTCAGAACTCTTAGAGGAAGAAGAAGAGGGGCTGGACTGAGCTGACTGAGGCTTTGAAGAAGATTTGGTGTCACTGCCAAAAATGGCCTCTCCAAAGGAAGATGGCAACATGCCCCTCAAAATCAGTTTGTTTTTCCTTCCAACCAGAGCCCTGTGGTTGAAAGAATGACAAATTAAACAATCCTTCTGTAAATGGAGGGGGCCAAAACAGTAAACACACAAACTGTGGGAGTCACTAAAAGGGATCTTGTGACCACACTTTGAAAATATCTTAAAGCCGCCGGCTTTTCAGATTATTTTTTTGGAAGGGGAAGGTAGAAAAGCTACTAATGATAATAGCAGTTATAACAAAGTGTATACAGGAGGGAAAGGAAAAGTAACCTAACAAAAAATGGTTACTGGAGAGGAAGTAAGTTTCAATAAGACAGAGGAGAAAGTGGTGAAATAAGACTAAAAAGGGTAATAAAACTGGAAAGAAAGGATATAATAAAGTTTGAAAACTATCACATATCTGCCCAAGAGCTACAGGAATGACCACATCTTTTGCAAAGCGGCAAACGAGATCTGAGGTAACTGGGAGGGATGCATAGTGGGTAACGGGAGGTGCCCAAGAGCTTTTTGGTTGCAACAAGCTATTCTAATAGCCAGGTTGGATCCCACGGATTGGATATGTACCCATATATGAGGACGAAATGAAAACTGACAATATCAGATCAATGATTCTCAAAAAAAATTGCATAGCACAAAAAGCTTTAACTTGCCAGAACTTAAAGACCGCCTCAATTACCAACAACTTATTATAACCTATAAACTCCCCAGAAAAATGCCCACCACTAAAGAAACACCTGCTAAATAACTGGTTATGTTCATACACTACCCCAGGCTAACCACCTCTGTACTCAACCTAAACTCCTCCATAAAAGTTATACTGTCTTTACTTAACCTTTCTTTACCCCAATCTTACACATGTGACTTTATATCTATCACAAAGAAATATCACTGTGTATTCTCCCACAGCAGTCATTTACACTATTCTTCTATAGCCTGCCACTCTACCCTCACCTACTTTCTATCCTACAAAACTTCCAGGTAACTACTGCTACCTCTATTTATTTTAATATAGGTCTAGACAAGCTATTTACCTCAGTCTACCTAATGTTTTATATAGCTACTTATCCTCTTACATTCTATCTCCTGCTAAATCCCTTGCTGCCTTTACTACCCTTCTCTGTACTTCCAGCTAAGCACATTACATGTATTATAATATATCTACTTTCTTTGTAATTTCTCTGCAACCAACTACCTCATGAAAAAAAATTATTTCCTTAAATTCATAGGCTACTGTATGTAATATAATGTGTTCTATATGCAATTGTATAATTGTGTTTTCATGTAAACTCAATGTATTTTACAAGATTGTATTGTTTTTATCTTTAAATGTACTTGCTTAATATACAGAATGTTTTTCCTCAGGCCTCCACTGAAAATGGGATTACCTATGAATCTATGAATGAAACCCCAGTCAGAACTTCCCAGTGAACACAGCAAAATGCAGAAATAAATAATAAATTAAATTTTTGATAACCTTTGCAGTAGAAGGACCAAAAAACATCTCTATCCAGAGGAGAATTTAAGCTCACATTTTTATCATCATCTGGGAGGTTCTGAGAAATGTCAATAGTCATACACACATTCTTTAAACAATGAGTTGTAACCTATAAAATGAAATAAATTAAACCATTTAAAGCAGATTTTTTTCATCACAAGAAAAAACTGCACACAATACTCCTCATACTTTCACAATTAGTCAGAATAAACTTTAATATAAGAGCTTGACAAATCAAAATTGCAGAAGTGTACACTTTTCCCTATACTTAATTATTCTTCCATCTTTGAAAGAAAGTGTAGCATTGGAGTTAACTAAATACTTAGCAGCAGAAGGATTAACTAAAATTATAGCTGCTGGATCACGTTTGAGATAAGTATATAAAAACTTAAAAGACTGAGGAACTTTACACAATTACCTGCCTTTTCAGGGCCATTATGCTATTGGAAAAATTGCAGACAGTTACACACACATCCTCCAGATCTGACTTCTGGAAATTATATTTGTAACAGCTCATAGTATTTTCTGAGGGACTCAGAAACTTCAGTGTTCTCCCACTGAAAACATTGACACATTCTGGAAACAGTCTCAGAAAAGAGAAACACCCATAGGGAGAAACAGATATTGTGCTCTTGTCTGAATCTAAAATCTTTTTTTAAATCATTATTAAATTATCACTTATGGAATAGGCAATCATAAATTTGTATAAATGAAAACAAACCATATTGACGTATTCTAAATCACAAACATTATAAATCACATATAATCTTCTGCACAGTCATTGTCAATCAAGCATTATATAGGTCACTGAGTTCCTGCCTTCCCATAAACCTCATTCTTCCTCCAAAACATTACTCTGCATGTATTATTCCCACAATTCCCATTTTAATATGCAATTTACTCCTACACTTTTCTAAAGATTCCACTATGGTCACTACTTAAATATGGTTGGTTTAGACTTTGATTTCAAATTTCTAGTAATTGCTTTTTTGGCAGCCACCAGAATTAAATTTAGCAAGGCCTTAATATGTCTAGGCAATTCAAATAATGTATCCTAACTCATAAAATAATTTCCTTAGTTATATCAATTTTCTCATCCAGTATTTCTGACATAGTAGTCTTTACAGAATTCTTAAAGCCTGCCACCTCATTACACTCCAAAAATATATGCTCACAATTACCTTTATTTCCCATCACACCTCCAACTTCTGAAATCTACCTGAGGAAAATTGTTTGGGGTCAGCTTGGGTATAGACATGCCTATGAAAACACTATGAAGCAAAAATCATGTACCTTCTAGACTTTTGTTGCATATTTGGAGTCATACCTATAGCCTCCCATTGTTTCCTTGTGAATTGCTTATCCAATATGTGTTCACAATCTTTTTTAACCTGCTCTGATTGATTCCTATAGTTATCATGCACTATTTTATATGGCCTACTAATTATCCCTTTTTAACAGTAGATTCTCTTCTAGATTCAACTAAAAACATTATCTGGTGCTGGTCTTTCACTTAGGATTCCCCTATCCCTTTTTATTTGCCTATACTCTGATATCAATCCTTGATATGGAAGGCAGTCTCTAGCCTGCAGTCTAAATGTATTCTTGGCATCTTCTGATTCTGTTACCTTTCCCGGTCTAATTATTTATTCAAAATACATTGGTTCCTTTGTCAGTTTATTCCAGTAAATCCTTGCCCCCCCCCCCTTTTGCCTATTCCTTTGGACCCTAATTGCAGTCATCCCTATTGGTAGAATCCCCTTTCTCCATTGCTTTGTTGGATTTTGTTCTTAGAATATACTTCTGCTACTTCATGGATATAATATTCTGTATGACTATAGTTATTTTCTTTAAGGATCTGCATCCAAAATCTCACTATTTCTTCCCCCTGCTTCATCATCTCCTTTTTCCACTTTGAATTATAACCTTCTGCTTGTGTTGTGTGTGTCAGCCTTAAATGTGCTGGTCTAATATAACCATTTAAATCAGATAATCCTAAAGCACATTCTTCTGTTAAAAGGATCAACTTATTCCACTTAACTCTTGCCCTCTTCAATTCCCAGGTAAATTCCTTCAATTCGTTACTAATTATTGTCTGCAACTTCTCCTTCAACTTTCTCTCTTTTGGCTTTTCCCGGTTAGGGGTCGCCACAGTGGAACTCCGGTCTGCTAATGATTGGCAGTGGATTTTTACGGTGCTGAGTTGCCAGCCTGATGCCCAAAATTCAAAGAAGGCATGCCCATTCATGCTTGCACCTATCTGCATGTCTTTAAGCTTCACTCGACCGTGGGGCGGGCATGCAGACTCCACACAGAAGGCGCTCCAGTCGAGAATCTAATGGGAGAACCTCTTGCTGTGAGGCGACAATGCCAACAGCCTCTACAACTTCTCTGGTTGATAAAAATATGCCTGACCTATATATAAAATTAAAGGGACTAAAAATGTTTTCACCGTTTGTATTTTACTATCCATATCAATAAACAAAAGCTTCTAGTTCTTCAGTTTTTGTATTACATTTTTAGTATCTTCCCACATATCCTTAGCTGGCATAACAGAAGCCTTTTTAATCCATAATACTAACTACTTTATCTTATTGTGTCCCCATAAATATGGGTAATGCTGTGAACCAATCTGTTTGTGGGTACATAATTTACATCTATAGCCTTTGTTTTATCCTCATTAATTTTATATCCCAAAAAACCACAGAACATGCCTCACATTTTCCACAATACTGATGTGTCTTTTTCTGGAATTACCCGGTGCAAAATATCATCTGTAAACAAAGACAACTTTTCTTGATTACCATACTAATTATATCCTTACATTTCTGAGTCCCATATTTTCTTTGCCGGTGTCTCTAAATAAAGGGGAAACAGAACACTCCTGCCTGGTTCCAGTGTTCAAACACAACTTATCACAGAATAACTCTTCCACTTTAATTCTTGCCTCTGATCCTTCATATAGCCTCCCAATTAACCTTATTATTGTATCAGGGAATGCAAATGCTTCCATTGTCCTACTCAAA
Source organism: Protopterus annectens (assembly GCF_019279795.1). NCBI lineage: Eukaryota > Metazoa > Chordata > Ceratodontiformes > Protopteridae > Protopterus > Protopterus annectens. The sequence goes on from NC_056731.1 coordinate 7,365,835, forward strand.
AAAAAAAAATCCCAGCTTACTCTGTTGAATATTTTCTCTGCATCAAGACCCACCAACAGCAATATTTTTTACATTCTGCTTTTTTTCTGGATCTTCATTGTTTTGTTAATGTTGTCAAATGTTTGCCCCCCCCCCCCCCCACAAAACCTAACTGATTCATATCTATCACTTTTAGCAAAATCATTGCCATTCTTTTAGCTAGTATAAACAAACATGTTTGGGTGGCCGCAGTGGTGCAGCGATTAGAGCTGTCGCCTCACAGCAAGGGGTTCTCCGGTTCAATTCTTGGCTGGGGTGCCTTCTGTGCAGAGTCTTATGTCCTCTCTGTGGTTACGTGGGTTTCCTCTGAGTGCTCCAGTTTCCTCCTACATTCGAAAGACATGCAGTAGATGGACTGGACACTCTAAATTGCCCGTAGGTGAGTGTGTGTGTGCGCGACTGATATGAATGAACTACAGCAGCAGGGCTAGCCACCCAGCAGTGTAAACCTTGGCTCAAGATGATTGTCACTGTTGAATTGACACGCCAAACCCATGTGCAAAATGGGAAAAGGGGTTGGATGGAAACAAACATTTTCTAATCATGGTATAAAAATGAACCATATCTGTATGAAGCTGGTCCTGATGGGTCTTCACTGTACTTAAGTAATACAACCACCACAGTTTTCTTCCAAGATGTTGGCGCTTCCCTTCCTTTTAATATACTGATAAACAAAATCGTCCAGATCTTTATTACTTTCTTCCCTCCAAACTTCCACAGGAATACCACCTGTCCCTGGAGACTTTCCAGAAGATTGATTATACTCCTTAAGTTTGGCAACAACCCGTTCTACTTTCTGCTGCTGAAGCCATTGTGCTAAAAGTTTTTGAGCTTTAGCATTATCAAAATAGTTACTTAACAGCAATCTTTCTAAACTCGTGTATATTATCCAAATACTCCCTTATTTTCTTTTGCATTCTACATTTGTGACTTCTTGTTCTGTGAGAATCCTTTTATTCTGCAATACTTTAAATTTCCTGCCCCTCTAAGTAGTTCCTATAACTTCTTAATCTTTCTCTCTTATTTCTACCTTGTTTTTGAACTACACTTTAATTTTATCCCCCTCAGTAGCTATAACGTCTGAAGATATTTTTATCTTCCCTAATAACTCGAATTATTTCCACTACCCATTCCCTAAATTCTTCTCTTTTAACAGGTAAGATGGAAAATGCCAATGTCTCATTTTTACTTTATTACCAGGCATTTTTAACTTAGTTTTCATAAGTTGGATGTATATTAAAGCTTTCAATTAAATGCAAATGTTCCTGTGAAATACAACTTCTATCTAGTCTAGCCTCAGTTATTGTATCTTGGGGAATATGCAAATTTTTTCTGAGCTCCTACTACTGAATTCACATCTTCCGTACAAATATTTTCATGAATTTCTTTAGAAATATACCTTCTGTTGTTATATTCTCTCTTCTAGGTCCCCCTGATACATCCTCACTATTGCAAATCAAGTTCTAGTACCCACCTTTATAAGTAACATTCCCTGGTGAATGCTGATTATTTCCCCCCACATTTTCTTAATGTCTGTAACAGCAGATTTTGGTGGAATATTAATACACACCAACATAATCCTCATCCCTTGCCAATAGCCTCTTACAGCCCCATACCTACCATTGTCTCCTCCCTTTTATCACTTTTGGAGCCCCCTCTAACAATTCATATTAGTCCCTGATATTCTGCTGAATATCCATCCTGAAATCCTTTAGTTGTCAAATTCACATGCTCATTTCTTTCCAAATATGTCTGTTGCAGCATTGATATTGCACTCTGCATTTCTTGAAATAATTCTGTACTCCATCCTTTTTGTCTATACCTGTAAGGCCATTTACACTTCAAGATAATAAGAGCAGCATAACCATTATGATGAAAAGCTATTGTTCTCACCTATTATACATGACAGTTATTTTTTTAATGTGTATTTTCAACCTTTGTGTTAAATGCACACACTAATGTTTGGCACGCTGATCTTTTGTACAACTGTTTCTTCTCATCTCCATTTGAAGCTATTTCACATTTTTCGATATCTTTTATTTTAATGAAAATCCACAAACAAAATACTAAATACATTTTCAAAACAGCCCCATCCCTATTAATTTAGAACAAACAAAAACTATTTGCATATTAAAAAAAAAGAAGTTCAACCATTCAGACAGGTACAATTTCCCTAAATCAGCTCAGGTACTACCTTGACAGAACAAAGCCCTTTAGAAATGCTGAATTAAAAGTTATGTAGTCACCATAACTAGGCATCTGTCACCCATTTTCATTCTTCCTCAACAAATGGGTTTGGATCCAATCCTTGGATCAGACTCAGATGCATACTCTAGACTTTGGATGCAACTCTCAAGCTCTTCCCTCTACCTATAATGTCCTTGTCCAATCTCAATATTTCAGATCAAGTTTGCTGCCATAAAATCCCTATAACTAGACAGAGAAGGGATAGCTGAAACAAAGAACAGCGCTCAAACCCAGAACTATAAGTTCCAATAAACAATCAGTGTTCCTCCAGAAGTTTTAAAATGGGATGGATAGGAGAGAAGTTGAGGAACAGTGAAAATGAACAACACAGATACCTAGTTAATGGTGAGTACATAACTTTTAAATCTGATGTTGTTCTTTTCATTCTTCCTCAACAAATGGGACAGCTTTCCCAGCTACATTGATCTTGGGTGGTCATCATGGAAGTATATTCTGGAGTACCTCTAAGCCAAACACAACTGTACTTCTGGATATTGGATCCAGTTTGTAATGAGCAACAGAGGTATGAGTACTGGACCATGTGGCTGCTGCACAAATATCATCAATAAAGATTCTTGACCAAAAAGCAGATAAATAGCCATGGATGTAATTGACTGGGCTTTAGCTGGTCCAGGTAGGGAAATGCCTTGTTGAGAATAGATCCAAAAAAATGCAATCTGTGATCCATTTAGCTAGAGTAACTTTAGAAACTCTATAACCTTGGTGAGAAGAAAACAAATAGCTGATCTGACTTTCTAATTTGCTTTGTCGGGTGTTGATAAAAATTGTAATTCTCTGTGCACATCTAGGAGGTGTAGCATGCATTCTCCTTTATTTGAAAAGACTGGTAAATGACTGGATCGGTTAATGTTTGATTCAGAAGTTACTTCAGGTAAAATTATTAGTTATGTATTCACCATAACTTGGCATGTGTGTTGTCCATTTTCTTTCTTCCTCACCAATGGGTTTGGATCCTATCCTCGGATTTGACTTGGCTGCATACACTAAACTTCATATCAAGCTCCTCCACTACCTATAATGCTCCATACCATCCCCAACACTTCAGACCAAGTTTGCTGCATAATCTCTCATTTATAGCAGAAAAAGACATGCACAGAAGAAAGACGGGGCTCAAACCAGGAACTGAGTAGTTCCAACGCAGTCTAAAAGGAACTTTCATAAGTGACAAGCACGGGGGAAGGATGGGAGGGAAGGTGAGGAGGAATGAAAATGGACAACACAGATGTCACATTATGGTGAGTACATAACTAATAAATCTGATGTTGTCCTTTTCATTCTTCCTCACCAATGGGACAGAGTCCCCAGCTACATGGCCCTCATGGAAAGACCTGTGGGGACACTGTTGAATCAAAAGAAGCTCTGCTTCTAGAAATGATGTCCAATTTGTAATGCATAACAAAGGTACAGATCTTTGACCAAGTAGCTGCAGCACAAATGTCATCAATGGAAGTCTTTGACCAAAAGGTAGATGAAGTAGCCATGAACAGAGTAGAATGAGCTCTTTTTGAGAATAAATCAATGAAATGCAATCAGTAATCCACTTGGCTACAGTGACTTCAGATACTGCTTGATCCAAGCGATTTGGGGAAAAGGATACAAAAAATTGATCAGACTTCCTGAACTGTTTTGTTCTGCAAAGATAAAAATGTAGTCTGTGCACATCAAGTCGATGAAGCATGTATTCTCCCTTATTCATAAAATTTTGGGAAGAAGACTGGTAACTGTATGTACTGGTTGCTGCTATTTTCAGATGCTAACTTCGAAAGGAAGGAAGGGTTATTCCACAGAGAAACCCTGTCTTTATGGAAAATAATATAAGGTGGCTTTGTTGATAGGGCGTGAAGCTTAAAAATTCTTTTTGCCGAAGTGATAGCTACTAAGAGCATCAATTACCAAAAAAGATACTTCAGATCACATTTGTCTGCCGGTTCAAAGGGCTTCTGATTTAAACCTTGAAGACCTACAGCAAGGTCTCAAGGAGGAGAAGGGTCCTTTATTGGGGGTTTAAGAAGAAAAATGCCTTTCATGAAGGCCTTACCCAATCTGGATGAAGCCAGAGAAAAAGATTTGTTTCCAACATGGAAATTTGAAATCGCTGCCAACTGAAGTTTAATCGTAGAGAAACTAGCTCCTTCTTTAAAGAGAGTTGTTAGAAAAAGAAGAATGGATGAAGCTGGTGCTGAAAAAGGGTCAATGTTCTGGTTAGAGGCCCAAATAGAAAATCTTCTCCATTTGCTTCTGTAGACTTTCTTGGTAGAAGCTTTCTGGGAGGCCAAGAAAATATCATGAACTGGGGAAGGAAGCCTGGACTGTCTATTACTGGAAGTGGAGAAACCATGCCATTAGCTTGAGGGTGTGGAGATTGCGGTGCTGAGTTCTCAATGGGTGAGACAGGAGAGCCTTGAGTGGGTCCAGTATCCAAGGAGGATATCACAAGTGAAACTGTAGGAAGGGGAACCATACCTGCTGAGACCAGAAGAGGGCAATGAGGATGACTAAGCTCTTCAGCCTGCTTGCTTCCTGTAAGAAATTTAGAATCCGAGGAAGAGGAGGGAAGGCATACAGGAAACCTGGGGGCCAATCGTGAATCAGAGTGTCTCTCGGTGACTCCCCTGGAAGGGGGATTAGAGTGGAGTACTTGCTGCTCTTGCTGTTGAGGAGTGAGACAAATAGGTCACAGCAAGGCTGGCCTCAGCGGCTGAAGATCATATTCACTACAGATTGATTGAGAGACCACTAATGAGGCATCAAGAATGGATCTGCTAAGCCTGTCTGCTAGTGTGCAGGTTTTGCCCAGGATGTGTGTTGTAAAGAGAAAGTGGCCTGAAGCACAGTGGATAAGATTGGGTTCCCCCTTGCTTATGTGCCAGACTACTTACATGTTGTCTGCTTGAATTGCAATAGTCCCCAGACGGAAACCTATTGAAATGCTTGCAACGCTATAAGGACTGTTCTCTCATCTAGGACGTTGATATGCAACTTGGTCTCCAGAGGAGACCACATGCCTTGCACCATTTTCCCAAGAAATGCCCCCCTCCCCAGATGGGAAGCGTCCATGGTCATTGTGGCAACTGGGGGCAGAAGAATGAAATAGATTGTTGGATTGAATCCACCAAAAAATATGACACTGGCAGATTGGAGTGAGTCCTAATGGAAATGATAAAGGCTGGTAAAGTATGGACCACTGTGCCGTCAAGGTCCACTTAAGAATTCACATAAAGACTCATGCTTTGGGACCAGAAGTATGGCAGCTGAGATCAACCACAGAGCTTGTAGTACTACTCTTGCTATAGGAGATGGGTAAGAGAAGACTGAACCTGATGTCTCAAAGATGTAATGTGATGGAAAGGTAAGGAAGCCACCTGAGGTGTAGTATTCAATAGAGGCCCTATGAACTCCAGGGTCTGTACTGGGGCTAGGTTTGACTTGGCATGGTTAATTGAGATGTCTAAAGTGTTGAAAACCTGCAGCAAATAGTCCCTGGCTTGTAAAAGTTGAAACTTGGATGGGGAGTTGAGGAGCCAATTGTCGAGATATGGAAACACCTGGAATCCCTTGAGTCTCAAGTGAGATGCCATGACTCTCATGCATTTGGTAAACACTCTGGGGGCCGTGGTAAGACCAAAGAGCATTGCTCTGAACTGGTAATGACTGGCTACCAGCTGAAAGTGTAGATGTCTCCTGGATCACCTGTCTATTTTTATGTGATAGTAATCATCCTGGAGATCTGTAGAGCACATCCAGTTGTCCTTGTGCAGAAGGGACAGGATAGACTGAACCGTGACCATGCAGAACTTAGTCTTCTTTACATACTGGTTCAACTTACTCAAATCCAAAGTGGGTGTTAGTAACCTGTTTTCTTTGGCACTAAAAAGAAGTGCAAATAAGTTCTGAATCCTATTTTGTTGGGTGGGACCTCTTGGATGACTCTCTTCTGTAGCAGCTTTTGTATTTCTTCTGCTGTATCCTTCATCTGACTGGGTGGAACATTGGGAAGTTTCCTCTCTTGAGTAGAAGGAAGGGAAAATGGTATGTAGTAACCTCTGGATATGACTGTTAGCACCCATGAATCTTTTGTGACATCTGTCCAGACATCTAGGTGCAAACAGAAATGACCCCAGAATGGCTCTAAAGTTGGACAATTGGGCAGTGCTTCAGGAGCTGACAGGGCCTATTGAAAAAAGAACCACTAAAGCCATTGTTTTGCACCCCCCCCTCTGCCTCTAGGTTGACATCTACCATTAAAGTTTCCTCCTCTGCCTCTGGCGGAAATATCCCCATGTGAATCCTGGAAAGATTGCTGAGATTTTTGGAACCACATCTTACCACCTAATTGGTTTCTACAGAAAGTCTGCTGAGGAGTAGAAAACTTGATTCCTACAGCAGCTAGAGTCTTTCCCTCTTGTTGCGGGTAAGCATGTCTTTAAACTGATGGGCCGAACAAGGAGGCACCATCAAAGGGGGCATTGACAAAGGACATCTTGAAGGGATCCGCAAAATTGCATAGTTGCATCCAGGCATATCTCCTTATGGGTATACCTGATCTGGCTGTTCGTGAGGTACATTTCACTGCAAGGGAGACCACTCTCATCAATCATTTGAAATGGACAGGAGTGTTCACTTGAGAGGAAGTCTTTTTGAAATCCTCAGCAAACATGGTCTCCGAGACGGTATTTGATAACTTAGTCAAATCTTTCTCTAGCTGACTGAAATGTGCCAAGTATTTAGAGACCTCAGCCCAAAAGTAGCTGAGGCGAACACTTGCTTTCCATATATATATATATATATATCCATCGCTCTGGACTTTCTGTTCAACAGAACAGAAAAGTTTTGTTAGGCTAGCTTCTCCTTGGTGGCTGCCGCTACCCACCATAGTATCAACCAGGACTCCCTTTCGGCAGTGGAGTCTATCAGCAGGAGAGGCCAGAAATTTGTCTGGGTTCTTGAGAATAGGTTTGACAGCTTCCAGTTCCTTCCAAGCTCAGAGGGGAACCAAGTCAATCAGCTCACCCAATCAGGGGATCGCCCAAGATAAAGATGGTCCAGAACCAAAAGCCTCCATAAACACTGATTCTTCAGAAGAGAGAGACTGGGAAGACCAGCCATCCTTCTGTTTGAGGATCTCAAGGATACTCCACAAAGGAGATGTCATCAGGTGGCAATCTGGGGGATCCTTCTTCCTCATCAAAATCAGCATCTTCGGTGACAGACTCCATGGGCAAGTCTGCGTGACTCCTCTTACAAGTCCTCTTCAGAGGACCATCCTCTGTGGGATGTTCAGGAGAGGTATCAGAAGAGGGGGGGGTTCCTCTAGAGGAACTGTCTGGAGACTTCCTGGAACTGGCTATCCTTGTGGGATAGTTCTGATGAGCTCAGAGCTTGGAATCAAAGATGGTAGATGGGTAGGATAAGATATAAGAGAAAGGTGTTCATGGTTAAGGGAGAAAGTTCTTCCCACCACCTTGAAGGCCAAAGGTCCAGGGAAAACCTCTCTCCCCTCCTTGGAACCAAAGCCTTCAAAGAAGGTAGGTCAGGGCCACCCCCATTATCCAAGCCTCAAGGGAAGAATCGGATCCGAGCTCTCCAGGACTGAGGCTCTGAGGAAGGGATGGTACTGAAAATTGGAGCTGAACCCAACCTCTCAGACCTGGCACTGACCTCTCTGATTCAAGACCTGCTCTGATCTGAGGGTATTAGAGCAGAACCGGTCAGGGACACCACAGAGAAGAAAGGTTCTTTCCTCAGATCTGATGGCAAATGGGGATTTTATATCCTGGGACTCTGAAACCCCTTGTTGGATTGGAGAAGGAGAGAGAATGGCCTTAGCAGGTGCACTGATGGAGCTGGCAGGACCTCCATTTAGATCTGAGCCCTGAGAAATTTCCGCATCATCCTATCCAAATCTGCCTTTGATAAACTTCTAGAAGACCTGGAAGATGCTGTGGATGAGGGTCTGGAGTATTTCTTTGGAGTCTGGAAAATTTGGCCTGGCAAGGGAAGAGATACCAGCTTAATGGTATACTCTGGAGTTCGGCACCTGTGAGCAGAGCTAGAACTCTGATCCGAGGTCTTGGGATCAGATGAAGAGGTAGAAGGAAGTGGGGAAATCACTATCGGAGCTGAAACTGTAGGATCCCACAGGCATTTAGGATATGAAGGATCCCTGGTTTAGGTTCTGAAATGGTTGGGCCCAAGATTTTTCATATCTTCTCCAAAGCCTCCAATGAAGCTCGAGGTGACTTTGGTGGAGACGTCTTTTTGGTTTCCAAAGAAAAATATTTTGTTGGTCTGGTGGGGGGGTTTGAGCCCCAGAAGAAGCAGGCAAAAGCCCTATAAGTATTGATTATTACACCAACCTGCTAATGCTCTGGGATTAAAGGTAGAGCACACTGGACAGGGTTGTATTGAGGTAGTCCGGTCCTATACAATAGACACACCTTGTGGGCATCCGAATTAGGGATCTTATGCCCACAAGTGCATTTCTTGAACCCTGTCAATTTCTCAGACATAGCCAACTACAGAAAAAAAAATCAAATCAGACAACCCTATAAGCCAAAGCAAAATTTTTTGAAGACATCAACGACCAACAATAGTGTAAGCCCAAAGAAGTACGATAAGTAATACTAGCTATATGTTATAACTACCTGAAAAGGTAAGGAAAATATACCAGCTATGGTATTTGACAGATACTACCAAAATAAAAGGGTAAAATATGCAGGACAAGATAAACACCAACTCCTAACCACACTAACTCCTAATGCCCAGTGAATGCTAAGAGGGAGGAAAAAGGAAGTAAAATGGGTATAATAGAAGAAATTAAAAAAAAAAGCAAAAAAAAAAAAAATCAATCACTTACAACTCGAGATCAGAACCTTCTACTAACCACAATGGTGGCAAATGAAATCAGAGGTGTTGGGGATAGTATGGAGCATTATGGGTAGAGGGAGGAGATTGAGAGTTGGATCCAAAGTCTAATGTATGCGGCTGAGTTGGATCTGAGGATTGGGTCTGAATCCATTTGTGAGGAAGAATGAAAAGGACATCAGACGGAAGAGTTGTTTGTAAAGTAACCCTATCGTTACAGAAAATAATGTAGGGAGTCTGATGAAAGGGCCTAGAGTTCAAAAATCCTTCTTGCAGAAGTAATAGCGAAGAAGACCGTTTTCCATTGTTAGAAAAATATGTACTTAAACATATATGAAGTGCTAGTTTAAAAGCAAATAGTATGTAATGCATTTTATTCTATTTTACAATATGGCAGTAAGAATGATCTTACATGTAATTGCTTGAAGCTTTGGAGCTGCAGTGTGATTGAACTCTGACCCTGGCAGTAGCCAGCTCAGCAAGCTTATGTTTTTCACTAATGATTATCTGCTAGTTGGCCTTGTGAATATTATCAGCACAGCTGCTAAAAGTTAATGTTGCAAGAAGGAACAAAGAAGCGTATTAAGAACCAAACTGACTATTGTATTTGAGCAGGACTGAAACCTTGAAAGAGCAACATTTACAGAAAGACATTATGACCAGGTGCCTTGCAAGGCTGTATTATTCTCATGGGAAAACTTTTAAAAAAGTATAACCTCAGCACTTTCTTATGAATAGAATATTGTAGACTATAGTGATGTAAGTGCCCTGTGACTGACCACGTCAGTAAGGTGGGCAAAGCTGATTGTAAATGCTATAAAATATTGAACACTTCCTGAATGTAATTAGTCAAAATTCTATACTTGTATTGTATAGTCTTTTGCCTCCTGGTGTACACTAGTAAAACGTTTTGAAACTGAACCTCCTGTATTATTGACTGTTATTTAAGAAAAACCTGATGATTTTACAGTCTGTTTTTAATAATTTTACTGACATTTTGGTCCTTCTTAGCCGGAATTCCCTTGGTAAGCTACACATCAGAATACAACGGTGGTGGAGAAGCTGCGCAGGAGAAGGTACCAAAACACGGTTCTTCTTGAAGCAAAAAGACCTCCGACTGAATTGTCGTGTGTAAAGAGGCTGGCCACTTTCTGATCTGTGGCTGAAGAGCGGAAAACTGGCCCCCAAGAAGAAAACGTGCAGTCATAAACGGGAGGCTCAGGTAGGAAGAATTTCCCTCTTTGCCTTTGTTTTAGATCAGGGACCAGGCTACAGTATAATGTTACTAAGATTTGTTTTAACAGATCAGGAACGAATTGCAGTACTGTATATTTGGTCATAGATCAGGAAAACAGAATAAAGTAGACAGTCATTCTAGACAGGACTGAACAGAGGGAAGAAGATACCACGTGGTAATGGGTATAGTTCCCCATACTAAAGGGGTGGCATAAGCCACAAAACTATGGGCTAGGCTTGTAAATGCCCTCGGGCAGATAGCCTAGTATGAACCTATGAACCTATAAGAAAAGGGTTACGTAACAGTCTTTTTTAAAGACATGGGAAATCAGTGCACTAAAAAATCGTGAGACCCGCCCCTAACTGATGACGCAAAATATATGCAATTGCAACGAGCAGATAATATAAGATACTATACAAAATGGGTTAACAAGTACGAATTTGATGGTAAATTAAACAAAATTTCGTTAGTTAAACTTTTAAAACAGTTAAAATCTGATGCAGAAGGTCAGGCAAAAAAACAACGACAGTTAGGCATTCCTCAGGCACATAGGTGGATTGAGGAAGTGAACCGAAGGGAACAGAAGATTAAAAATACAAAAGCATTATTTTTAGATAAAGAGGATAATAATACAGTAATAGCGACGGCCCCTCCGCCCCCTCTGATACCTTTTTCAGGATATGAAGCAGGAGGACAGGCCAGTCCTCCTCCACGTTATCCTGAGATTGCAGGGGCATTGAAACAACCATTCATAAGAGAACCTATTGAAACTAGATCCCGAACACGTAAAACACTTGGGGATACAGATTTAAATCAAATAGGGAGAGATTCACTAGAAGAAAGTGAAGAAATCTGTCCACTAATCGAAGTACCGAACCCTCAGGCAGGACAGGAAGGACAGGACCCAACTCTCCTAGTGTATAGACCATGGACACCGGAAGATATCCGGAAAGCTACAGAGGGAATTCCTCATCCAAAAATTAATCATGAGAAGTTTATACAAGATTTACAAGGTATGAGACTAAGTTACCACTTAAATGGGGAAGAAGTGGAGAAGGTAGTTAGACAAATTATAGGTCCAGACTGGCACATGATTTGTGGCACGTGGAACGCTCGTGACGGACAACTCAAGCCACTCCTACATAGTGACGCAGAGCTAGATACCAGAGTGAAAGGTCTTACAGACCGAATCTCTGAGAAATGGAAACCTAGAGCAGATTGGACTTGTATTAATCAATGCATACAACAAGATAATGAAACTGTAGATGGATACTATGGTAGATTATTGGAATGTTTTAATAACCATAGTGGTATGCCTATTCCTGAGAATCAGAAGAATGATAGTTCATATGAACAACAGTTGAAAAATGCATTTTTGAAAGGTTGTATTGCCCCTATTAGTAGCTTTATTACAAAACATATGATAGATCACCGAACGAGTAGGCTACAAGCCCTACTAGAGTATGCTAGGCATGCTGAAAGACATTTTAATAGTAAAAAGAAGAAGAAAACGCAAGTCTTCACAGCTGAAGACGGAGCAGAAGTCTTTGTAGTACAGTCAAATAAAAAGGGTAAGAAAAATACTCAGGGTAATAAATACTCTGGCAAAACCTTAGAGGATTTAGAAGAAAGAAAAGGGAAAGGTGAGTGCTTTAAGTGCGGCAAAAGAGGACATTTAGCAAGGGATTGCAGATCAAATAAAAAGACGACTACTGAAGAAAAAGATAAAGGTGATGAGGATTGACTATATGACAGCGATAACAATCAGAACTCATCAGGGAAGGTTAATAGACAAAAAGAAAATGTAAATGTAGTAGAAGGGATAGAGGAAGTCCAAACAGATGCAGAGGATGATGAAAGTGAAGTTTTAGACTTAGCATTATTGAGCTTGGAGCTCTATTTGGCAGACACAAAACCGGAAGTTACACTTCTAGTGGAAGGAAGGGAAGTGAAATTCTTGTGTGACTCGGGAGCGTCACGAACTTTGATACACCCTTCAAAGTTGCCAGAACACTCTGAATCACCTGACTATATATTAGTGAAAGCAGCAAATGGGCAGCTATATAGGGAACCACTTTCCCATGATATAGCAATAACTGACCCTATTTCAGGTATGACCCAGAAAAGTAAAATAGTGGTTTCTGCGAAATGTCCAGTAAACTTACTGGGGAGAGACCTTATGCAGATTTTTGGAATAGCAGTAGTTCCTACCATGCAGGGTAGGAGGCACAGAGACAAATGTATACTTTTGTAGTGCGATCGGAGGGCGAAGCCTATTATTGGTACAGCTAGGACTTAATTACGACTGGTCCAGGGGCAGTGACCGAAGAACTGATGATCGTAGCCATCAGTAAGGTATCCTCCCTTAACACTGATCAGCAGCATTTGTTACATTGTACTCTATACTACTGTAGTACACCAGGACCTGATAAGGAATATGAGCAAGAATTGTTCAGAAATTCGGCTAATAGACTAGTGTTGCGAACCTTATATTGGGATACTGAGGGTAACAGTGTAGCAAGTTGTTCACTGCCTCAGGAATTCATGAAATTATACAAATCCAACAGACTGCCACATGTCAGTTTAACAAAACATAAAAACGTGAGGTGGGCAGGTTTGGGTGAAACAGTAACAAGATGGGAAAAACAAACTGATTTAGAATTATCAGAACAGGGTGTACAAAAACAGAAATTGAATTGGTTAACACAAGCACGTCCAGCTGTACACTTACAACATAGTGAGGACAGCTGATTGGCATTTTTGCTAGAAGAAGAAGAAAAAGCCTTGTTTGGTGTACCAAGCATTCTTTGGTCAACAGGGAAATCAGATGTGGGACTTATACAGACAGCAGGTCCAGTAACCATTACACCGAAATCAGCTTTTAGACCACAAAAAAGACAATACCCCTTGAGGAAGGATGCAGAGCAGGGAATTAAGCCTATAATAGCAGCATTACTCAAGGAAGGAATACTGGTAGAATCTTTGGATTCACCATGTAATACCCCTCTATTCCCTGTTGAAAAAGCAAACGGGGAATGGCAGATGGTACAGGATTTACAAGCTGTAAATGATGCAATAATACCTAGAGCACCTACGGTGCCAGACCCACACACTTTATTAAACGACTTAAAGCCACAACAAAAATATTTTACTGTAGTAGATATAAGTAACGCCTTCTTTTCAATACCTATACATCCTGATAGCCAGTATTGGTCTGCCTTTACATTTCAGGGTAAAAGATATACTTATACTCGGCTACCACAGGGATATTGTGAAAGTCCAACGATATTTGCACAAGAGATGGCTAGCAACCTGGCGGGATTTACTCCACCAGAGGGCAGTCAGATTCTACTTTATGTAGATGACATCCTGTTAGCAGCCCCTACCCAGCAGCAGTGTAGGGAAGATACAATCGCATTGTTGAAATTTTTAGCACAACAGGGACATAAAGTAAACAAAAACAAGTTACAACTTTGGAGAAAACAGGTTAGATACCTGGGATACGTAATATCCAAGGAAGGTAGAATACTAGATGAGGATAGAAAAACAGCAATTTTACAGGCACCCAAACCAACTACCAAGAAGGAAATGATGTCCTCCTTGGGAATGACTAATTTTTGTCGAAGTTGGATACCGAATTATGCCTTGGAATCGGCTCCATTGGCTGATTTAATATTTAAAACACCAATGGCAGCACAAGATGTATTGCAATGGACACCTGAAGCAGAAACAGCTTTCTGCAGACTAAAACAATTGATAGCTTCATCATTAGTTTTAGGACTCCCTAATTACCACAAAAGATTTTTTCAAACTGTAGATTGTAAACAGGGATATATGACGTCAGTTTTGACGCAACAGCATGGAAGTAAGCAACGCCCCATAGCTTACTATTCATCACAGTTAGACCCAGTGGCACGGTCTTTGCCACATTGTGTACAAGCAGTAGTCGCAGCTGCAATGGCAGTACAGGCTTCAGCCTCAGTGGTGTTATTCCACCCTCTCACTTTGAGAGTGCCTCATGCAGTCGCGATAATTTTACTACAAGAAAAAATAGCATACCTGTCTCCTGCTAGGCATCTTTCTTGTATGACCATATTGCTGAGCCAACCTCATATGGCAATTGAACGTTGTACAACATTAAACCCATCAACGTTACTTCAGACTCCTGTGGATGGCACACCACACAGTTGCCTGCAGAAAATTGAGCAAATAACTTTGCCTAGACAAGATCTTACTGATATACCTTTGGATGATGCTGAAGTAACATTTGATGTGGACGGCTCATGCAGAAAGGGTCCTACAGGGAAGAACCTAGTAGGGTATGCAGTAGTCACAGATACAAAAATTTTAGAAGCACAACCCCTGCAGCATAACTTGTCTGCTCAAGCAGCAGAATTGATAGCCTTGACACGAGCTTGCACTCTAGCAAGAAACAAATGTGTGAACATATATACCGATAGTGAGTATGCCTTTTCTACAGTACATGTTTTTGCACAGCAATGGAAGAACAGGGGAATGATAACATCCACTGGAAAACCAATTAATCATGCGCAACTTATTTTGAATTTATTGGATTCCATCCAATTGCCTACCAAAGTAGCTATTTGTAAATGTGTAGCTCACATGAAACAACAGGATCCGATTTCAAAAGGTAATGCACGAGCTGATGCAGCTGCCAAGCAAGCAGCTTCAGACTCGGAAACTTTACTTTTAAACGAGGAATTACAACCATCTGAGGTTTTAGATTTAGAAATGTTAAAAACAATGCAGACATTAACTACGAAAGCAGAGAAACAAAAATGGGAAAGACGAGGTGCGATCCTCGAAAACGGACTGTACATCTCCAAAGAAAAAAAGCCAATATTGCCGTCTAATTTATTTAGATATGCAGCTTTGTTGAGCCATGGGCAGAGCCATGTCTCAACAGGGGGGATGGTACAGTTAGTAAATAGAATATTCCAAACATACGGGTTTACGAATTACACACAAACATTTGTGCATGTCACATTTGTAATAAACATCATGCACAAGGAGCATTCAAACCCAACCAAGGGAGTTTTCCTACACCACCATATCCGTTCCATACTATTTATATGGATTTCATAGAATTGAATAAATGTGAAGGAAAAAAATACTGCTTAGTGATTATAGATATGTTTTCAAAATGGGTGGAAGCCTTTCCAACTAGAAATCCGGATGCAGCAACAGTGGCAAAGGCCCTGGTAAAAGAAATAATTCCTAGATTTGGCATACCGGAAAGAATCTATAGTGACAATGGGACACACTTTGTCAACCAGACAATCCAACAACTTGGGAAATTCTTTGGGATCTCCTTGAAAAATCATTGTGCTTACCACCCCCAGTCTGCAGGACTGGTGGAGAGATATAATGGGATTTTGAAAAATAAGTTAAGGAAGTTGATAAGTGAGACTCAGAAGAATTGGATTTGCTGTTTGCCTTTAGCATTGCTGAGCATGAGAACAGTTCCAAATGTAAAGGGCTTGACCCCCTTTGAAGTAATATTTGGGAGGGCATATTATGTACCACAGTGGAAAGCTCTCATGCCTGCAGAGCTGGAGGCTGACAGCTCATTAGCTAGTCACATGAAGAAATTGTTAACCAATAAGACTGTTTTGCAGTTGAACTCTTTTTCAGATAAAGAACAAACGAAACTGGAAGCAGTGCTGACCCCGGGGTCCTGGGTTTGGTTGAAGGTTATCAAGAAGAAAAATTGGAGAAGGTCCATACCAGGTACTGTTGGCGACGCCTACTGCAGTAAAGGTTGCTGAGAGGTTGTCCTGGGTTCACCTGACACACTGTAAACCGGTAAAGAACTTTCAGCTTGATAAACATTTTGTAGCTGATGCACCACAAAAGCAGGATGGCCAGGAGCAAAGTGTATAAGAATGCAAATCAACCCCAAAGAAATTGTTTAACTATCTTGCTAATTATACACCTATTGACTATGATTGTGGTGACTTGCCTTTTGTTGTGGTTTTTCTTGCATATATAACCACACAAATGAAATTGACAAAACGTGATGAACTGTCTATAGACTGGCATCCAAACTTTAACACATACTTGGCCATGAAGCGTGTATATGTAGAGACTATGAACGTTTTGAACTGCTGGGTTTGTACTGCTATGCCAACAGCATATAGAGGACTTTTGATGTCCGCTGTCCCTTTGGGGATAAATGAAACTTGGGAAAATTTACTTTTTGACACAGGTTCTGTGAGATCACAGGACAAAGTTGCATTGTATTTACCCATTACACAGAAAGGAATTGTTTGTTTTTATAAAAATGATACACTCCAAGTTGGTTGGAGTAACTAACATAACTGTATCTTACAAATGCTATATTAAGGCCAAAGATAAAAGTACTAGTTGTAGCACAAATTATGATTCATATTTGAGCTTAATGAAAACAACGATAAAAGATGTGCAGAAAAATCCTGAATTGCATAAACAATTATCTGTTGTAGACAAAAAAATGTTTCATTCAGAGTTAACCCGCATCAGTACTAAAGTAGAAAATTATTTTGTTTGTGGGAAAAAGGCATATAAATGGTTACCTGAGAATTGGTCCGGCAGTTGTTGTTTGGGTTATCTGGTTCCAGCTATAAGGCATACTGCTGAATTGCCTCTGGGTAAGATACGAAACGTAAGAGATGTAGCCCAAAGAACTGGGAATTCTGTCGGAAAACCCGCTAATCCAGTGGGTAAGATCGAGGCTGGCTGGAAAGACCATTCATCCATGAAAGATAAAGAAAAATTGACTCATATGGACTTAAGTGACAGTGTTATATCCTGGGCTGGAATATTCCCAGCCTATGGAGCAGTCAAATCAATCTGGGAGCTGAGAAAATTGTCAAAACTTCTCGAAGTAATGAGTAATGCAACCTTTTCCGCTCTTGAACTTGTGACTGATGAACTGAATGCAATGAGAACTGTTGTGCTACAAAACCGAATGGCTCTTGACTTCACCCTAGCGGCGAGAGGTGGTACATGCGCGCTTATCAAAGAAGAATGCTGTGCGTACATACCAGATAATAAACACGAAATTAACGATCACCTAGAGGTAATACAGCAGGTATCGGCCATGACTGAACCAGGCCCAAACCCACTGACGAACTTTTTCCAGAGTCTGTTTGGTGGGTGGGGTTCAATCCTAATGAATATTTTGATCGCCATTTGTGTTGTTTTGCTCATACTAGGAGCATGTGTCTGTTGCGGAATACCCTGTATGAAAAGATTAGTTAGAGAATTTGTTGACATAACTGTAACTGAGACTATGTACCAAGACATTGAATTGGATCTATTAGTTCCAAATGAAATTCTTTCTGAAATGTAAAACAAATGACTTGCCTAATTAAAAATCTCTAAGAGGAGAAGGCTAGGGAACGAAATGATATTGTTTATGTTTCTGAATAGAATAAAAAGTATTAAAAGGAGGGAGAATGTTAGAAAAATATGTACTTAAACATATATGAAGTGCTAGTTTAAAAGCAAATAGTATGTAATGCATTTTATTCTATTTTACAGCTGCAGTGTGATTGAACTCTGACCCTGGCAGTAGCCAGCTCAGCAAGCTTATGTTTTTCACTAATGATTATCTGCTGGGTCAGGAAAAAGCATGTATCTTCCTTCCTCTGAGATAGTTGGCCTTGTGAATATTATCAGCACAGCTGCTAAAAGTTAATGTTGCAAGAAGGAACAAAGAAGCGTATTAAGAACCAAACTGACTATTGTATTCGAGCAGGACTGAAACCTTGAAAGAGCAACATTTACAGAAAGACATTATAACTGACCAGGTGCCTTGCAAGGCTGTATTATTCTCATGGGAAAACTTTTAAAAAGTATAACCTCAGCACTTTCTTATGAATAGAATATTGTAGACTATAGTGATGTAAGTGCCCTGTGACTGACCACGTCAGTAAGGTGGGCAAAGCTGATTGTAAATGCTATAAAATATTGAATACTTCCTGAATGTAATTAGTCAAAATTCTATACTTGTATTGTATAGTCTTTTGCCTCCTGGTGTACACTAGTAAAACGTTTTGAAACTGAACCTCCTGTATTATTGACTGTTATTTAAGAAAAACCTGATGATTTTACAGTCTGTTTTTAATAATTTTACTGACATCCATGAAAGAAATTTTAGGTAATTTTTACTGAAGGTTCAAAGGTTTCTTGAGTTGGACCTTGTAGCATGACAGTCAGATCCCAGACAGGTAAAGGATCTTTTTTGGTGGTCTAAGGAGAAAAATGCCTTTTAGAAATGTTTTGCATAATTTGCAAAGAGTCAAAGAATAATTTCTTTCTCCTGTATGAAAATTGGAAATGGCTGCCAATTGCAGTTTAATCACAGAAAAGCTAGCTCCCTCTTTTTAAAAAAAAAAAAAAAAGCCAAGAAAATTCAAGGACAGTGGAAAATGGAGCAGAAAAAGGGTCAACAACATTTTTCAATGCCCAAAGGGAGAATCTTTTCCACTTGCTCTAGTAAACTTTCCTGGCGAAATATTTTTGCGGGGATAATATAATGGTATGTATTAAGGAAGAAAGCCTGGGCTGTCTGACAATTAGTGGAAGTGGAGGGCTTGGATATTGGTATATCTCATCCCTGAGGTGTGTGAGAAGAGACTGAAATTGGGTCCAATATCCATGGAGGATAATGAAGATGAGACCAAAGGAAGGGAAACCACACCTGTCGAGGCCAGTAGGGGGCAATGAGGAATACAGAGCACTTCAACCAGATCGCTTTGTGTAGAAATTTAGGAATCAAGGGAAGTGTCGGATAAGTGTAAAGGATACCGAATGGCCAAACATAGACTTCAGAATCTCTTGTTGACTCCCCTGAGGTAGGATCAGGGCAAAACACTTGTTGTCATGAGGGGAAACAAAGAGATCACAGCAAGGTTGGTCCCAATGATGGAAAACCTCTTCCTCCACAGATTAACAGAACATTCATGAGGCATCAGAATGGACCAGCTTAATTTGCTAGTAACAATTTGTTTTTCCCCAGAATGTACATTGCATCTAGAAAGCAGTTTGAGGAGATTGTCCATTGCCACACCCTCATGGCCTCTCTGCAAAGAGGTTAAGATCGGATTTGTCATCAAATGGAGCATTGATGAAAGATGTCTTAAAAGGCTCCACAAACTCTCACACACACATCCAGGCATGTCTGCTTATGGCAATGCCTGAACCAGTAACTCATGAGATGCCTTCAGTTGCGTGAGAGAACAACCTCATGGAAGCATTGGAAACAGAGTGGCCAGTTGAGAGGATGATCTTTTGAAATCTTCTGCAGACATGGACTCAGAATTCGATATTTCCTTAGTCAAATCTCTCTGTAGTCTTCTAGAATGTGCCAAGTAATTAAGAGACTACAAGGTGAAGGTTGTTGAAGCAAAGACTCACTTTCCAAATCTGTACACCACCCTAAACTCTGTTCAGTGGATGGACAGAAGCGCTCTTTACTGCTAGCCCTTTTTTAGTGGCTGCAGCCACCACCACAGCTTCTACTGGGACTCCTTTGCTTCAGTGAGTCCATCTTTAGGAGGAGCTAAGAATTTGTCAGGTTGCTTTGGAATGGGTTTGATGGTATCCAGCTCCTTCCATGCCCCGTGGGAAACTAAATCAATGAGTTCATCCGCCGGGGGTGTGTGTGTAACCCAAGACGTAGATGGGCCAGAACCAAAAGCTTCCAATTATTGATTCCTCTGGAGAAGGGTTATCGGAACAACCACCACCTTTCTGCTGAAGATCTCTAATATGTCTAAAGGAGATATCATCTGGTGGTGATCTGGGAGACCCTTCTCCATCAAAATCAGTATCCTCCATGAGAGATTCCAGTGGGGAATCCATGTGCCTTCCTCTTCCACATTCTCTTCCAATGGATCTCCTCCATGGGATGTTCAAGGGAGGTATCTGACGAGAAGGAGAGTTCCTCTACAGGAACTGATTGGAAGCTAGTTGGAACTGGCCATCCCCGTGGAATAGGCCTGACTGACTCAGAGCTCAGAACCAAGTAGGAGATTTGGGGTGGATCCAAGGGATGAGAGACCAGTTCTCTAGAAAGAGGAAAAGCCCTTTCCACAACCCTGAAGAGAGATGGGCCCAGAGAAGTCATGGCCACCTGCACTGTAGCCGAGACTTCCAGTACAGGTAAGATCATGACTCTTACATGATCCATGCCTCAAGGACAGAACGGGACCCAAACTTGTCCAGTGCCAAGACTCCGAGTGGCAAAGATGGATCCGATAACATAGGAGCAGATCCCAGTCCCATGGATCCAATGCCTACATTTTAGCTCTGGGACTCATTTAGGAGCGGAACTAGTCAGGGATGCTGTCAGAGTCAAAGAAATGATTTTCTTCAGATCTGACTCCAGACCTTTTGTGGCTCTCAGAACCTGGGGCTCCAAAAGTGTGGGATGCATTGGAAAAGGAGGCAGTATCATATAATTATATAAGAATATAAGTGGCTGGAAGGACTCATGGATCTAATACGAGATGGAGTTATAGTTATGAACCCCCCCCCCCAACATGGATCTGAGCTCTGAGAAATTTTTGGATCATCGTATCCACATCTGCTTCTGATACAACTTCTGAGGGACCTGAAGAATGTAGTGGACTGCATCCTGAAATGCTGCTTGGGAGTCTGCATTAAAGGAGAGTGCAGAGTAGGAGAAATTGGATCCAGGATATACTCTGGTGAGCAAATTATTTGTGTGTGTGTGAGGTGCCAGATTTCAGATCTGAAGGTCTGGCATCTGAGGTAGAAGCCATAGAGCTGCCTGATATTATAACAGGATCTGAAAGCTTGTGATCCAACAGTTTTGGATCTGAGGATATCTGATTCGAAGACCTTTTCAATTTTAGATGGTGGATCCAGCAAATTCCTAGGAGACTGTGGCTTTCTATGCGCTGAAGGATCAGATTTATTAGTTTTGTCAGGGGGTTGAGCCCCAGAAGTAGATGTTGAAGCAGGAGGAATTAGTCCTTCTAAAACAAGTTTGCTGCATCTGTCAGCCAACTCCCTGGAATTGAAAGCAGCACAAATATTGCAGTTAATTTCCAGGTGGGCAGCTCCAGGACAATAAACACACTCCTTGTGGGCATCTGAGTTTGGGGTTTATGCCTACAAGTGCATTTCTTGAATCCTGTTGGTTTGTCAGCCATACATGATAAAATATAGAGTAAAATCACAGTCCGTGTAGTAAAACTCAAGCAGAAGCAAAAGAAAACTGGATAATGATAATAACAGTTTATTGCAGGACAAAGCTTTCAGGTACAAAACCCTTCATCACATTGTCCTGCAATAAAGTTTGTTTTTATCAGCCTTATCCAGTTTTCTTTTGCTTCTGTGGTTTGTCAGTCATGACAGGAGAGGTAGAATCAACAAATCAACAGTCCCACTATAAAAACACTAAAAGAAGTATGAAGAGAAAAACTTTTTTTTTAACAAAAAAAAAAAAAAAAGAGAGAGGGAAGGACTATTGAGACCGGTAAGTACAAAAATACCCTGTGTTACAGGGTAAGGTAGAGAATACCAATTATGGTAAAAAAAGAAAATACTATTAAATATAGTAAGGAGCCTGACACTGTAGTGTAACACTAAGCGAGACTGAAAAAAAAACAAAAGAAAGAATTATTCAGGCAAAGATACCAAGGTCACTTACGAATCACTAAAATGATCGCTTGAGAGAAGAACCCTGCACCTGAGCACGATGGCGGCAAACGATATCTGGTTATTGAGGCTGGACAAGGGCATTATGGGAGGAGCTCAAGAGTTGGAGCCAAAGTCTACAATATACAGCTGAGTCAGATCCAAGGACTGGCTCTGAACCCACGTGTTCAGGAAGAATGAAAAGGACATCAGATCAGCTGTTTGCCTCCTATAAGGAGTCTAAGAAAGGTCACCCAGCCGCTAAGCAAAATATTGCATGGTGACTATACTCTGGTACTGTTTTCTGTTATTCCCACCATGGTAAATCTCTTCTGGGCAGGGTTAAGACTCACTTGCCTACGGCCTTTGTCCTTTTCGGTGGTATACTGGAAAAGGGTGAACTCTAGAAACATTCCATAGGCAGCAACCTGGTCCTTTGATCATACAGTCACAAAGCCTACAAACTGGATTCCTTTTCATAGTCCAGAGCAGGCTTTGCTAGGACAATTCTCCAGGGGTTCCTGGATCCTTATCTTTTCACTTCCCAGGTAGAGTAAACTATGGGAACTTACCCAAAATTCCTAGTAGTGGTAATAATTAACATATTACAGTTGCACAACTCCTACATACCTGTAACAGTAGATGATCATCATACTGATCACTGCTGAAGTAGCCACAGCTATATACATTATATACTGCCAAGTATATAATGGCTGGTCAACTTCCAAAGCTTCATGATACCTTCCACACACCCAAATCTTTAGACAGCTCAAGCTGAGCTGACTAAAAACACAGGTTTAAGCACCAAACCCTTCAGAGCTTTCCTGCCACTGGAGAGTTTGCTCCTCTGCAGGCTTTCAAGGATCGATGGTCAGTTGTACAGTTCCTTTACTGGACAGCAAAGCTCCCTTTGGGGAAAAACCTTCCCCATAAAAAGGTTTAAATGTACTTTCCTGCCTAGGAAAGTTGTTTTTAATCTAGGAGTTTTTGTTTTAATGGACTGTTTCAAGACTTGACTGTACTTTTAAATGGGAGTGCACTTTTTTTCTGTCATTTTTAAAGTAGATGAAAAACATTTTTTCAGTGGTGAAATTGTGTTTTACTTTTTGAGGCTGCAAAAGTGTATTAAAACATTTTTACTTTTTTTTTTTTGGGGGGGGTGACTTTTAACAACTTTAAATTTGTACCTGCTTATATTGCTTGTTTTCCCCAGGAAAAGAGGCATTTCCAACTTGATCATGGAACAAATCACTGGTTTCACAGCTGCCCCTTCTTCCAGCCACAAAAAGAAAAAGTTAAGCAAACAGCCTTTGCTACCCCAACAGGTTAACAATTTGCTTCATCCTTAATGGGGTGGAACTCTGCTGTGGCTAAAGCTGGTTCCTCAGACCACTCATCTTTTAATCTGGATCCTACTGGTGCATCACACCTACATCCTCAATGGAATGGGAGATAACTACATCCTCTGCAGCTGGTGGGGTCCCCTCAGTGAGTAAGAGAGCCACTCTTGCTGGTCCTGGGGGGGAGAGAGAGAGAACAAGGAAGACTTCACTGTTTAGTCAGAATTTGGTATCCATCCCTGGGGAAGTTGCTGCTGCCATTAACTCTGTTGGCCCCATTTTTCAAAAAGGAAAGTAAACATGCATCTGCTGCTCCTCAAAATTCTCTAGACAAGAGTAGTTTACTAGACCTGACTCGGGGTCTAATTCATGCTACTGATAACTCTTATAAGGTGATTTGTGGAAAAAGAAAAATGGGTCCCCTCCTTTCCTGAAGAGATTCAAGATTTTGAATCTGGACAGAAAGATGAAGGGACAGATGCATGATTTTTCCATCAGATTTCAAATGTATTTAAGTTAATAGGTTAGGAGGTATTCTAGAGTTTTTTTTGTGTGTTTTGTTACAAGAAAAAGTTTTGCAAGATGTAACATAAGTTCAAAAATGGATATGACAAGAAACAATTGTATAAAAGATCAAACTGCTAAACATTAGTGCATGCATTTAACAAAAGTTGAAAATAGATATTTTATAAAAACAGCTGTTATACGTAACAGGTGGGAGCAATAACTTTTTATCATAGTGGCAACACTTTCCATATTATCTTGAAACAAATGGTTTCACAGGTATATACAAAAATAAGAGAGTAGTGAACTACATTAAGAAATGCAGAGTGCAAATAGCTAACCACAGAAGACACATTTGGAAAGAAATGATCATGTAAATTTGATAAAGAAAGGATTTCAGGATGGTTATTCAGTAGAATATCTGGAACAAAGGCAAAGGGGAGTATTTATATTATTGAGCTCCAATAGTAATAGATGAGGGAAAAAAAGATTAGTGTTAGATTTGTGGTGGTAAGGGGCTACTGGCAAGGATGGAGAATTACGCTTGCATGCATTTATATTCCACTTTAAACTCCTACAATGGAACTTGAGAAGATTCTGGGAGAAATAATCATCTTTCAGTACATTACCTTACAGGTGGTGACTGGAATTTGATTTGCAACAGTGAGGATGTATCTGGGGGCCTAGAAGGAAAAATATAACAAAATATGGTACTTTTTTTAAGACATTTATGAAAATATTTGGTATGGAAGATGTGAATTCAGTAGCAGGAACTCAAAGAAAATAGACATATTATTCTCCAAGGTACAACTAGGCTAGGATAGATTTTATACTTCACACGAACATGTGTATTTAATTGAAAGTTTTGATACACATCAAAGATAAAAAATGCAGGGTAATGAAGTAAAAATGAGACACTGGGTCTTCCCCACCTGACTGTTAAAAAGAGAGGAATTTAAGGAATGGGTAGTGGAAATTAGTCAGCAGTTATTAGGGAAGATAGACATTTCTTCAAGAAATATAGCCTAGAGAGTGGGATAAAATGAAAGTGGATTTTAAATATACGGTAGAAATAAAAGAGAGATATGGTTAAGTAGTAATGATAATCATTTAGAGGGACTGACAAAGGTTAAAGCATTGCAGAATAAGGATAATCTCATACAAGAGGAGCAACTGCCAAGTAATAAACAGAAAATAAGGGTCTACCTGGATAATATGCATGAATTTATAAAAATTGCTATTAAGCAACTGTTTTCTGATAACTCCCAAGCATAAAAACTTTTAGCACAACGAATCAGGTAACAGAAAGTAGAAAGGGTTGTTGTCAAGCTTAAAAATCCTATAACAAGAAAAATAACCAGAGCTCCTATAGAGGTATTAAAAATATTTCAGAACTTTTATGAAAATCTATATAAAGCAGAGAAATGTCAAACATCAAGAAAAGGCACAAATAGAAATATTTATGGAAGAATTGAATATGCCAAGGCCAGAGGAAGATGAGGCTCAATTATTAGCAGGATAGGACCAGAACTGATCGCCGAGCATTTTCTTTCTTTTGCGATTAGAATATCCTTGAATAAAAACCCTTCCCTACCTGGGAAGGAGGGACTGGTTCTCTTGGTGTTTGACCCTGTGAATGGATCAGGGCAAAGTAACTCCTGCGCTTATTGTTTGGGTAAAAAGCAAAAAGATAACAGCAAATTTGGCCACATTGACTGAAAATGTGTTACCATTGTCTATGGGACCACTTGTTGGGCAGAAGAATGGATCTGCTCAATTTGTGTGCAAGAATACTGAAGTCTCCAGAAAGTGCATTGCAATTAGAAAGTGACAGGAAGACAATCATCCACTGCCACACTCTCATAGCTTCCCAACAAAGAAGATATGATCGGGTTCCTCCATTTGTTGTATATCAGACTACTGCCATGTTGTCTGTCTGCACAGCAATCACATTCTCAGGAAGGGAGTCGTGAAAAGCCTGCAATGCTAAAAGGACCACCTTCATCTCCAAGACACTGATGTGAAGACTGGCTTCTGAAGCTAAGAACCTTGAGTAGTCGTTTCCCCAAAATGCACCCCACCACTCCAGAAGGGAAGTGCCTGTTGTTACCTTTGCTATCTGAGGTGGTGAGAATGGTTGATCCTCTGAGACTATGGGGGAGGTCAAAGTACAGTTTTGTACCTACCATAAATGTAGATGTTTGAGTGCTAATACAGCTGCAGTAATCACATAGGGGTTCTCTGCCGTCAGGCAGTCCCTCGGTCGGCCTAATTCCAAAGTCTAGGTCCGGCATCGGTTGTTGTCGCTTTCTTTCCTGATGTCAGTGCGGCAGGGGTATATAAGACACAGCCAACGCCATTTTCTTCAGTCTTTCTTGCCCCAGATGTCAGGTGCCCCCAGAAGGAAGGCAATACATAAATTATATTTATATACATGAAATGCAATGTAATCAAAAATCAGTAGTTGCAAGCAGATATACCATAGAAGGATAACCCCATCAGGTTGTATGAAGAGGGGTTAGGCCCTAGGCCTTTACCAAGAGGGGAAGGAGGGAGGGAAACCTGTACTGCAGCTGTATTAGCACTCGAACATCTACATTTATGGTGGGTACAAACCTGTACTATGTTCATCGTGCATACAGCTGCAGTTATCACATATGGGTAGAATCCCAAAGCTACGCACAGGGCGGTAGGCACTAGGTGGAACTGGGATGAGCCAGAATGCCCTGCAACACAGCAGTGGCAAAGCCTGCTCTAGTTTTGGAATATAAAGGCAGGTGGTAGTGTTTTGTGAAGGTATGCACAGAACTCCAAGTGGCTGCCTCCAAAATATCTTTGGTAGAAACTCCTCTGAGGAAGGCTGTAGAGGTAGCTGTGGCCCTGGTGGAGTGGGATCTGATGCCTGCAGGGACAGATTTTCAATGATAGGAGTAACAAAATCGTATGCACTGGCCTATCCATTTTGAAATTGTCTGTTTGGTAACTGGCTTCCCTTGAGCTCCTACAGCATAGGACACAGAGAGTTGCTCTGATTTCCTGAAAGGCTTTGTTCTGTCCAAATAATAACTTAGCTGTCTATGGATGTCTAAGGAGTGTAGGAGCCTTTCCCCTTTGTTTTGAGGATTGGGGGAAAAGGTAGGTAAGTGTATGGCTTGATTTAAAGCTACCCTGGATACCACTTTAGGCATAAATGATGGGTTGGTTCGAAGGGAAACCCTATCCTGATGGAAGATGAGAAAGGGCTGCACAGCCATGAGGGCTTGTAGTTCTGATACTCTGCGAGCTGAGGTAATGGCCAGAAGGAAAGCTGTTTTCCAGGACAAGTATTGCAAATCTGTTGAGGCAGCTGGTTCAAAGGGAGGCAATGTTAATTTTTCTAGAATGTAATTAAGATCCCAGGCTGGTATTGGTTGCTTCCTTGGTGGTCTTATATTCTTAGCCCCTCTGAGGAATTGTCTTAAGATTGGGTGAGAGAATAAGGGTGGATCTGTGTTGAATTCTGCAGAAATGGCTGAGGCATGGATTTTTATGGAGGAAAATGAAAGTCCAGTGTTCAGCAGCTCAGCTAGATACTGTAATACCTGAGGCAAATTCAGTTTTTTAGGGTCCTGGCCTTTTTTCTCATTCCAAGAGCAAAACCGTTTCCATTTTGCGGAGTAAGCCTTTCTAGTAGATGGCCTTCTGGCCTCCAAAATGACATCCTGCACCTCTTTGGGGAGTAGAGTCTGTTGTGGTGTTAAGGAATTTTCCATGCAGCGAGATCGAGTGTTTTCAGCTGACTGCGAAGAGTTTTGTAGCTGTGCTGAGTCAGCAGAAGAGGCATTAGAGGTAGGGGCCATGGAGGAGTATGTGTCAGGCTCCTCAGTAGTGGGTACCAGTGTTGTCTTGGCCAGTCTGGAGCAATTAGTATCATCTTCGGTCTGTCTGCTCTTGCTTTCAAGAGCACCTTTGGCAGAAGAGGCAGAGGTGAGAAAGCGTAAACTGTCCATGCTGTCCAACTGAATGAAAGGGCGTCCACTCTCCAGGCCTTTGGATGAAAGGCCCTTGAACAAAACTTTTCCAACTGATGATTCCTGTGGGAGGCGAAGAGATCTATGTCTGGCCTCCCCCACACTTGGATTATCTTTGTAAACACTTGAGGATGCAGCTTCCATTCGTGTGGATCTGTCATATTTCTGCTTAGATTGTCTGCCAGCGTGTTTTCCAAGCCTGGCAAGTACTGTGCTTGAAGTTCGATTTGCCATTCCAGAGCCAAGTTCCAAAGTGTCATGGCTAGTCTGCACAGGGAGTATGAATGTGTTCCTCCTTGTTTGTTTATGTACCACATTACTGTGGTGTTGTCTGTTCTTATCAATAATTGTCCTGGATGCAGGAGGTCCTTGAATGCTGTAATTGCATTTATCACTGCTAGCATTTCTTTTTGATTGATGTGAAGGTGCTTTTCCTTTTGGGACCATTTGCCCTGAATGCACCTGTCTGTCATGTGCGCCCCCCAGGCGTAGACTGAGGCGTCTGTTGTGATGACTTGATTTGCTTGAGGCTTGCAGAATGGAAGACCTGTGTTTGTTTGACATGCTTGGGCCCACCATAGAAATTCCTTTTGCAAACATGGAATTATTGGTATTATTGTTTCCAAACTGTGGCTGTGTTGAGACCATAGATTTTTTAGGTACCATTGAAGTTTCCTCATATGCAACTTTGCACATGGGATTAAAAGAATGCAAGATGCCATGAAGCCCAGAGCCTGCAGGATTTTCCTTGCAGTAAGCCTGGTACAATTTGCTAGTGCTTTGAAGTACTGAGTTAGTTGCCCCTGTTTTTCTGGCGTAATATAGGCCATCTGGGTGTTTGTGTCCAAGTTGGCACCCAGGAAAGTTATTTTCTGAGATGGTGTTAGCCTGGATTTCTCTTTGTTGATTGTGTATCCCAGAGAATTCAGTAACCGTGTTGCATAAGCCAGATGTTCCAGAAGTATGTGCTTGCTGTCCACTTGGATCAGGCAGTCGTCCAAATAAGGGTAAATTTGTATCCCTTGAAGTCTGCAGTAGGCAATTACTGATGCCAGGCATTTCGTGAATACTCTGGGCGCAGTAGATAAGCCATAGGGCAATGCAGAGAATTGACAGTGTATTTAACCTGCAAGAAATTTGAGGTATCTTCTGCAGCTTTGTCTGACTGGGACATGCAGGTATGCCTCCTTGAGGTCCAATGTTACCAGCCAAAACTCCTTGCCCAGCATGGGAAGAAGCTGCTGTAATGTGAGCATCTTGAATTTTGGTACGAGTAAGAATGTGTTCAGGATGGATAAGTCCAAAATAGGTCTCCAGTCGCTTCCTTTCCTTGGTACCAGAAATAGCCTGGAATAAAAACCTTGACCTTGTTCGTGAGTAGGTACCTATTGAATAGCTTTCATGTCTATGAGCTTTGAAATTTGTAGTTGTGCCTCTGCCCTTTGATTGTGTGGCAGGTTTGGCATACCTCTCATTTTTGGGAGAGTGTGAAAATGAAATCTGTAGCCTCTGTTTATAACGTCCAGGATCCATTTGTCTGTTGTGACAATATGCCAATTTTTTGTAAATAATGCCAGCTTTCCTCCCAAGGGTGCTGCCAGCTGGTATTTGCTTGGCATGGAAAGGAGGAAGTCATTGGGTTTGTTTCCTGTATTGTTGTGCACTGTCCTCACCACCTCTTGGTGCTGGAGATTGCCATTGCCTGCCTCTATATGATCCTTGTGATTGCCCTCTGCCCCTTGTGCGCCTGTATCTACCTCTTTGGGGCTTGTCCGTGGCTGGAAAGGACCAGTTTTTAGAAGGCCAATTTCTGCTAAAATGTGGTGGTTGCACCTGTAGAAAAGCTTTGACTGTTTGCATAGATTTGGCTTTTTCTTCCATTTTCCATAGTATCTCCTCAGCATTAGTACCAAATAGCACATCCTTTTGTAAAGGAGCATCTAATAGTTTAGCTTTCACATGATCAGGCAAGATTTGTTCCCTAAGCCATGCATGTCTACGAATGACTGATCCTGTAACAGCAGCTCTACTTGAGGCCTCTAGGGCATCATAGCCACATTGTAAAGTGTGTTTACCCATTTGCTCTGCACTATGCATCATATCCTGCAACTCCTTCAAATCTGATTGTTCAGGTTGAGACATTTTATTTCTTAACTGTGATAACAGAAACTGCTGATATTTAAGCATATGAAACTGAGAATTTAAGGCCCTCATAGCTAGGGTGGCCGAGGTATATACCTTTTTCCCCCACCTTTCTACGGATCTTGACTCTCTTTCTGAAGGTAGTGGATTCTTAGCAGTAGAGGCCTTCATTCCCTTGGGGCCTTGAGAAATGGTTTCAGGGTCAGCATTATGGCTTTTGTAAAGAAATTGGTGAGAGTTAGGAACCCTGTAGTACCTATCAGGCTTGACTGGGGCAGGAGGCAGTGAATCCGGATTAAGGCAAGCCTCCGAGTAAACATCAAGTACGTCCAAGACAGGAGGAATCGCCAGAGGTCTGTGTTGAGGTAACAAAAGAAATTCCCTAAGTCTTTCCTTGGAATTAGAAAAGTCTTGGCCTTCCCAATGGAAGTGTTCCCTCAAGGTGTGCAAGGTTTCCCCAAAAGAAAAATCCTCAGGAGGAGATACTGAAGGAATGGACTGCTCTGTGTCCGAGTCTTCAAATGGGGAGTAAGAGTGCTCCTCTACATCAGAATGTTCTGAAAAAATGGAGCCCTGATCAGAAGAGGGAGAATCCTTCTCCACTCTGGGTCTCTTGTCTGGAGGGGGTTGGGAACCCCTGATAAGAGTAATTAAATCTTCAGCCATTTTAAGCATCTGCTTTTTAGGCATGGGGCCTGGGGATGGGCCCTGTGCAACAGGCCTCTTGGGATGCCTGGCTGATTTGGACTTAGTAAAGGCCTTAATGGAAAAGGAAGATGAAGGTCTAAAGACACCATGGGTGGAAGTGGACCTGTCCACATTAGGAGGCTCAATGCTCACAGTGGCTTCAGTGGTTGTAGTCTGGGTCTGGGCCGAGGAACCTGCAGTCTCGGTTACAGAAGACACCGCCAAAGACGTGTCGTCGGTAATCAGGGACTCCATAGGCGTCTCGCTGAGAACCGGACCACGTGTAGCCGGTTTTGGCGTGGTGTCGGTGGGGACCGGGGACCTCGCGTGTCGGCCCTTGTCCTTGCGTTTTTTGGTCAAAACGGTAGTCGGAGTCTCCGATGACATTTTATAATCAAAGGCTGTACCAAAACAGTGTTGGGCGAACTCCGCCCGATGCTTAATAGTGCGTTTATTGAAAGTCGCACAAAAGCGACAGCCCGAGACGTCATGGTCTGGGCCTAAACAAGGTATGCAAAGGGAATGGAAATCCTTATGCGGTCTTTGCTTCCCACAAGAAATACAATTGTTAACTTTTTCTGACATCGGTCTGAGGCAAGAAAAGTTTCCCCAACGGGGTACTTAGCTTTAATGAAGACTTCGGTTTCTAATTTTTCATAAATTCAGGAGCTGGCCGACCGGCACTTGCGAACTGCTTCTGCTTCGGGCACCATGCGGCAAAAAAGACTGAAGAAAATGGTGTCGGCTGTGTCTTATATACCCCTGCTGCACTGACGTCAGGAAAGAAAGCGACAACAACAGACGCCGGACCTAGACTTTGGAATTCGGCCGACCGAGGGACCGCCTGACGGCAGAGAACCCCTATGTGATTACTGCAGCTGTATGCATGATGAACATCCACCAACTGATATGTTTCTTGAAAACTAGTGTGAGGCGAATCAGTAAATGTAATGGATAAGACATAAAGGATCACTGAACAGAAAGGGTTCACTGCAGGACTCTCATATGGGATCTTCCTACATGGATTAGAACAATCAAAGTAGCCTTCAAACCCAACAGCCTGAGAATAAGTCTTGCAGGGGGGAAAGGGATGATGAAGAACCTCTGAAGCTACCTGATGCAGGGACAATACTCTTGCCTCAGAAGTTTGGCTGACAATTTGTTTTCAGGTAGCATCCACTGAACTCTATTTGTTGCATCAGTATTAACTGACTCGCTGTAGGACTGACTGTAATCCCCAACTATGGCGCAAGTTGGAGCAGGAAGTCCCAGTGCTGAACCAGTAGATTCCTGGTTGGTGCATTGAAGAGTCAATCGCCTAAATATGGGAACACCTGGAACCCTTGTAGACTGATATGCTGCCAGTATTACCATGCACTTGAACACACTGGAGGCTGTGGTGAGACCAAAGGGCAGTGTACTTTACTGAAAATGTTTGGCCTCCAGCCAGAAACGCAAAAATCTCCTGGACTGTTTTGCTATCTTGATATGATGGTAAGCATCCTGGAGATCTATCAAGCCCATCCAATCATCCTTCCTCAGTAGAGGTAGAATGGACTGAACTTTTAGTTATGTACTTACCATAACTTTAGATGTTTGGGATCCATCTCACCTACATTCTGTACTGATGGTTCGGAGCCGATCCTCGGCTCCGACTCGGCACGCTATACTATAGAGCGAAGTCTCTAATTGGCTGAGCTATTCTATATCCCAGGATGCACCACCACCAATTCCCCAGATCTTGTTTGTCCGCACACATGCACCCACACATGCACTGCTGATATAACATTGCCAGATGTTTCAAGATGAAACGGTCGAACTTGAACCGTCCGGTCTCTTCTGGTCTCCAAGGCAGGGGGAAGGAGGGTGGGTATTAGGAATGAAGGCGAGATGGATCCCAACCATCTAAAGTTATGGTAAGTACATAACTAAAAGATGTTATGTGATCCTATCTCGCCTACATTCTGTACTGATGGGACAGCGTCCCTAGCACCTGATTCCTGGGTGGCTCACTGGAAAACACTCCTGAGAACTGTGGAACCGAAGGAAGCTCGCCCCCGAGATGCCACATCCAATTTGTAATGAGAAATAAAAGTGTGAGGAGAGGACCAGGTAGCCGCAGCACAAATGTCACTAATGGCAAGCTTAGAATGAAAAGCTGTTGGAAGTAGCCATAGCCCTTGTAGAATGAGCTTTCACAGTGGTTGTAAACTCTCTATTAGAAAGAAAATAAATATGACTGATACAGTCTCTGATCCACTTGGCAATAGTGACCTTCATGACGGCTTTGCCCAATTTATTGTCTGAAAAGGACACAAATAACTGATCTGTTTTTCGTGTTTGGTGCGCCCTAAGTAGAAACGCAATTGTCTGTGGACATCCAATGAATGGAAGATATATTCTGCTCTGAGTAATTGGGAAAGAAAACTGGAAGTTCTAAAGACTGTTGAAGACAGAAACTAGAACAAACTTTGGGAACAAAAGATGGATTAGGCCTAAGGGATACTCTATCCTTGTGAAAAACCAGGTACGGCGGTTTGACACATAGGGCTTGAAGTTCCGAAACTCTTCTGGCTGATGTAATTGCCGCCAAAAAAGCAGTTTTCCAGGAAAGAAATTATAAGTCAGAAGTTGCTGCCAGTTCGAAGGGGGAAGAGGTCAAGGCACCTAATACGAAATTGAGATCCCATGGCGGAGCAGGATGAGAAACTGAAGGACGTAGCAGCCCAGCACCTTTCATGAAGGCTTTACACAACTTATTGCTCATCAAAGGTGGGTCTATACTTTCATGAAAATTCGAAATAGTTGCTAATTGAACCTTAATGGTAGAGACCGAAGAACCTTGATTGAATAGGGAAGCTAAGAATTTCAAAACATCCGCCACTGGGGCAGTAATGGGATCTAATCCCTGGAGTTGGGCCCCAATGGCGAATCTCTTCCATTTACTATTATACATCTTCTTAGTCGAATTCTTGTGGGCCGAGGACAAGATATGTATAACTTCTGAGTCCAAAACCTGGTTCCTGACTATAGTCTGAAGTGGAGGAGCCAAGCTGTTAACTTCAGAGAGTGAAGGGACTGGTGCAGCTGTCCCGACTGGTGGATCAAGAGATCTGGAACCTGGTCCAGGAACCATGGACCGTCCAGTGCGTATTTCCGAAGAAATGGCAGCCAGACATGACGAGGCCAGTATGGGGCAACTAAAATCATCTTGCACTGCAAGTGAATCACCTTCTGGATCACCCTGGGGAGAAGGGGAACCGGTGAAAAGGCGTATAGTAAGCCGGTGGGCCAAGCTTGGACTAGGGTGTCCTTGGGAAACCCCCCCGGAACCGGGGTAAGAGAAAAGAACTGTAGACATTTTGTGTTGAGGGGAGTTGCAAAGAGGTCGCAACAAGGAGTTCCCCATCTTCTGAAGATCTGAGATGCTACTCTGTCGTTCAGAGACCACTCGTGCGGGGAGAGAATGGTTCTGCTCAGTCTGTCGGCTATCACATTGGATCTCCCCGGAATGTGTGTTGCTACCAAGAAACGGTTGGTTGCAACAGCCCAATTCCATACTTTCAAGGCCTCTCTGCAGAGAGGGTAGGACCTGGTCCCCTCCCTGCTTGTTCAGATACCAGACTACTGACATGTTGTCGGACTGAACGGCAATCATACCTTGGGGGAGGTAGTTGTGTAGTGCTTGAAGCGATAGAAGCACTGCCCTCATTTCCAGTATGCTGATGTGTAGGGAACTCTCGTCAGGGTGCCACTTGCCTTCAACTGACCTGCCCAGGTAATGTCCCCCGCACCCCGTCTGGGAGGCGTCCGTAGTCAAAGTGGCCACTGGAGGAGGAGGAACGAAGGGTCGCCCCTGATCCAGGTTGGAGGAGGTAAGCCACCAACAGAGGTCCTGTTTGCACATCTTCGTGATTATAATTTGGTGACTGAGAGGAAGCTCCTGATACGACCACTGGACCGACAGGAGCCACTGGAGAATCCTCATGTGTAATCTTGCTAAGGGGACCAGGAGAACGGTGGCCGACATGGAACCCAACAGTTGTAGGACCATCCTTGCTGGGGCTCGGCGTTTGAGGAGCAATGCTCGGACTTGAGATTGTAATGTTTCTATTCTCTCTGTAGGAAGATAGACCCGCATTTGCCTTGAGTCTATCTCTACCCCGATAAACCGTATATGCTGAGATGGCAGCAACACAGACTTTGCCCAATTGAAGGTGATTCCTAGGGAGGTTCCTAGAGATATAGTGGCTGCTAGGTTCTGTAATGGTAGATGCCTGGAGGTGGCAGTTAGGAGCCAGTCGTCTAGATACGGAAACACCTGGAATCCTGGACTCCTCAGGTGAGCAGTCACCACCACCAAACATTTGGTGAACACCCTGGGGGCTGTGGTGAGACCAAAGGGCAGTGCGCAGAACTGGAAATGACTGTCTCCCAGGCTGAAGCGCAGATGTCTCCTGGACGCCTGATTTATCTGAATGTGGTAATAGGCGTCCTTGAGATCTATGAAGCACATCCAAACACCTTTCTCCAGAAGTGGGAGAATGGAATGTAAGGTGACCATCCGGAACTTGGACTTCTTGACTGATCGATTCAGGTTGCTGAGATCCAAAATGGGCCTCAAGTCCCTGGTCTTTTTTGGCACCAAAAAGAATCTTGAGTAAGTCCCTAATCCAGTCTGGTCTACGGGGACCAGTTGGATGACTCCTTTTTGAAGCAGCTTTGAAATTTCGATGGCTGCAATATCCCGTTGACTGGGTGGCGGGTCTGGGATTTTCCTGGATGGAGGGGGTGTGTGTGAAAAGGGGATGACGTAACCTCCGGCGATGATTCGGAGCACCCATAGGTCCTGAGTGATACTCTCCCAGGCCTTTAGGTGCCTCAAAAAACGACCCCCGACTGGCTCCGGAGCTGCGCAGTCGGGCAATCCTTCAGGGATGCTGAGAGGTTGAAGAGCCACGAAAGGACTCGCGGTCTCCAGTGTTGCGGGGGCCTCTGCCGCCTCTGGGACGGTGTCTTCCTGAAATATTTCCCCCTCCTCTGCCTCTAGAAGGGGGATCGTCCTGCTGTGAAGGGTAATTCTTCTGAGATTTACGGAACCACATTTTCCCTCCTCTTTTAGCCTTGGGATAAGGCCGAAAGGGAGAGGAAAACCGTGCCCCTACGGCAGTCAAAGTCTTACCCTCTTGTTCACAACGGGTCAAGGTGTCCTTTACCTTGGGTCCAAACAAAGAGGACCCATCAAAGGGAGCGTCGGCAAAGGAAGACTTGAAGGCCTCCGCAAAATGACACAGGCGGAGCCAGGCTTGTCTCCGTACAGCAACACCCGTACCCGCCACTCTACTCGCCCCCTCGGCCGCATATGAAATGAGCCTCATGGACGAGTTCAATATCGACGATAGGGTATAGCCAACTGAGAGCTAACCGTCTGGGCCAACTGCTCAGGAAGGTTACCAGAGAGGGTATCCGAGAGTTCCTTGATCAGGTCCCTCTGTAGTCTAGTGAAGTGCGTGAGGTAATTCAGAGACCTTAATGTAAAGGCTGCTGAAGTAAGGGTGCTTCCTGCAGTCCATGCTCCTAGACTCCTTATTAGGAGGATGGACGGATGTCGAAGCCTCTGCCACATCTTGCTGGGTAGCAGATGCCACCACCATAGCATCTACAGCCACACCCTTGGTGAGAAATTCCTTTTCCGGGGGCGCTGACAAAAATTTGTTAGGGCGAGCAGGCACCAGTTCCACAGAATGTAGATGTTCCCACGCCCTTCGAGAGATCAAATCTTGGAGCTCATCGAAGGGCGGAGACACCCAGGAGGCGGAGGGCTGAGCCCCGAAGGCCTTGAGGAACACCGACTCATCAGAGGAAGGGGGTTTGGTCTGCCAGCCGCCTCGTTGTTTGAGGACTTCCAAGATGTCCACAAAGGAGACATCATCCGAGGACGACTTGGGGGACCCTTCCGCATCATCAAGATCTGTGTCGGAGGTGATAGACTCGTCAGGAGAGTCGACGTGCTTCCTCTTGCACTGTTTTTTTCTTGGGGGTTCCTCCGAAGACTCTTCAGAGACGGTGGAGGTAGCCAAAGAAGATTTGGCCAAAGCACTCCTCATGGCTCTAAAGGCCGGACCCCCAAAGCCATAACAGCAGATGGCACTCCCACAGCCGACGCACCAAGAGAGAGGCTCGGAACCGAAAACATCGGTCCCGAAGCGTCACCCCCGGGGCCGACCGAGGAGGTCCGTGTACCGAACTCCGACCCGAAGGCCGGAGTAAGGGTCGGAGCCGACCCAGACACCTCCATCGGCTCCACCAGCATCGACTCCAACGGTGCCGAGGCTGTTGGAGGAGGAACCAAGGCTAAAGGGTGGACCATCGGCTCCGAAGCCGACTGGGCTGGAGCCGAAACTAGCTTTTGGAAGACTGGAGACTGAAACAGCCTTTGGAGCACCCTGTCAATGTCCGAATCCGACATCTTGGAAGACCGGGAGGAGATCGAACGGGTCCGACTAGACTTCTCCACCGGCTCCGAAGGACTGGGGGACCGGCTCCGAATTGTCTCGATCAAAATCGGTGCCGAAGGAGACTCCATTGTAATTTCCCTCGGTGCCGAAGAGGACTTCGGCGCCGAAGGGGAAGAGTCTGAGCGAACAACCCTCATCGGCTCCGAAATCAGCGGAGCCGATGAAGGTGACCCACCTCTCGAAGCTCCAGCCATCGGCTCCAAAGCCAGAGGAGTCGAGGCTGGAGGCATCGAGGCAGACCGTTCCGCCCTCGGCTCCGAAGTTGGTGGAGCCGATGGAGAAGCCTGCCGAGATTTCTTGGTGGTCGGTTCCGACGGACTGGTCGGAGCCGACGATTTCTTTTTCTTAGCGGGAGAAGAAGAGGAAGACAAGGCCTCTTCAAAAGATGGTTTAATAAGTCCTTTTAGAATCAATTTATTTTTCCTCTCTTGGAGGACTCGAGAGGAAAAAGCCTGACACACACTACAAGACTCCTGAAGGTGTTTGGATCCTAAACAGTACACGCATAGGGAGTAATCGTCCGTTATGGACATCTTGTAGCTGCATCTTGTGCATTTTTTAAACCCTGAGGGTCTGTGCTCTTTTGACATAATGCCAACAGTTGGAAAAAAATACAGGGAGAAAGTACCTAATCCAGAACAATTTCACTTTACAGTAAAAGTAATAAAAGGGTCACACAACAGGAGAGCCAAGAACCCTCTAACTGAAACGGGTACTTGACCTTCACTAAACACACACAAAAAGGCTCACTCACACACGAGGGGAAGGCCCCTCTAACTTAAACGGAAACCTTACCCTGAAAAAACAAACAATTTTACCACAAAAAATATTCAGAAAAGTTCACTCATACACAACGATAGCCGTTAAAACAGCTTTTGGTTAAATTCAAGAAATTTCCTGACAGAAAAAATCTTATAAAGAAAGCACTTAGCTCAGCCAAACTCGAGACCACGTCTTGCTTTGTAAGCGGCAAACGAGATCTGGGGAATTGGTGGTGGTGCATCCTGGGATACAGAATAGCTCAGCCAATTAGAGACTTCGCTCTATAGTACAGCGTGCCAAGTCGGAGCCGAGGATCGGCTCCGAACCCATCAGTACAGAATGTAGGCAAGATAGGATCACATAACATCCATGACTATCCTGAATTTGTCTGTTTCATGACTTGACTGAAGTGGCTTAGGTGCAAGATCGACCTTCGGTCTCCTTTTTGTTTTAGAACTAAAAACAATATGGAATAGAATCTGAATCCGGTCTGGTCTGGTCTGGAGGACCAGCTGGATGGCTCTTTTTTCTAGCAGATTTTTATCTTCTGCTGCTGCAGATTCCATCTGACTGGGTGGTATATTGAGAATTTTTCTCTTTCTGTGGAAGGGAAACAACGGCAATAACAGTCTCTGGTGATTATTCTCTGTTGATGTCTTCTGGAGGAGATCATGGGTAACCCTTCGCCCTCATCAATGTCTGTGTCTTCAGTGACGGACTTCAATGGGGAGGCTGTTTCCTCTTACAAGTCTGCTTCTTCGGTACCTGCCCCTTTTGGGCTACTGGAGAAGGTTCAAAACCAGACTAGGATCTCCCATGGTGAGCACCCCTGAGTATAAAACAGGCTGACTGTCCTGTGGACCAAGCTGAAAGAATTCTAGTACAGCACCTACTGGAGGTCAGGACGGAGCAGAGCATAGCAGAGGCACCTATTTTCTCAGTCTGGAGATAGGCCTTTCGAAAGCTGAAGACACAATCAGAGCTGAAAAAGTGCTCCACCAATCCAAAAAAGGGGCAGGAAGGGCATCTTCCACTCCACCCTGCCCTGGTTCTAAGGTTGACAACAGTGCCAAGCTATCGAGTACCAATGCAGAGGTGAAAGGATGGATCAGAAATTTTTGGAGTGAATCTTGTCCCTCGAGGTTCTGCTCCAAAGCTTCGGCTCACAGACTTTTCATGATCCAAAAATGATGACATCAAGAGATTGAAGGAAGCCGTTGGAACTGAAAGTGAAAAGGCTGTTTGGCTTCTATGTCAGTGCTCTGGTGGGAAGGCTCAGCCCTGTGGGCTTCAGATTCAAAGGTTGGACCAGAGTGGGAGAAACCAATGAAGGGGCAGAAATGTCTGTACTGACAGCCCCTGGAAGGGTCAGTGCCAGAAGAACGCATTGCATCCTAAGAAACCTTTGCATCATCATGGTGATGTCTGCTTCTGAGAGATTCCTGTATGAACGGAAGCACCTAAGAGATAAAGTCACGAATGGTGGTAAAGATGAATGTCTCACCTGCAGGAAAAAAGAATGAACCCTGGGACTTACCAGTTCTGGTGAAAAATGTGCAGGAGGTATCAGAGATTGGATCAGAATGGTCTCTGGATCTGAACATTTAGGCTTTTGCAGTGTCACCCGATGGAGATCTGTAGGATCTGTTGTCCATTTTCTAGGTCTTACTTCTATTTTTTTTCTGAATCTCTCTCTCACCTTCTCTCTAGACCCCCCCCCCTTTCCTTTTGAAGTTTGGTTGCATCCAATTTCATTTTTTTTTTTTTTGAGGTGAGTAAATATAGCAAATTATAGCAAAATAGGAAGGCTATAGAAAAGGGGAACAAGCTTATTATAAGATAAACAGTAATCACTATTAGAAAAGCTAAAAAGACCAGTTATCTCGTGTCTAATCTCAGCCTTTAAAAGCCACTTCCTTCTGGAACAAACAGCAAACATGATCTGATGTATTTGGGGAGAATAGTGGGAATGATGGGTAGGGAAGGAGTCAGAGCTCTGGATCCAAAGCTT
This sequence comes from Protopterus annectens, assembly GCF_019279795.1. Lineage (NCBI taxonomy): Eukaryota > Metazoa > Chordata > Ceratodontiformes > Protopteridae > Protopterus > Protopterus annectens. Next base: position 7,405,890 of record NC_056731.1, read on the forward strand.
CTGAAAAGCACCAAGTTCAGATCCGGATGAATCTGATAATCTAAAGGTTGAATCAAAAAACAGACATTGGATCCCATATTTTCTCTAAACCTTTTTATAGCGACTCCTACGATAGATATTGGTGCCCTGCAGGCAAGCTTAATAAACATCTTCCAAGGCAGGGAAGTGAGGGGGAATAGCCAAAGAACTGGGCATCTTGTGCTCCATAAGGTGATATACCCTGCTATGCTCTGGGGTAGTGCCTGTCTGTTCACAAGCAAAACAGCTCTAAATCTAGAAATAATCTGTGGAAAAGTGAACACATGCTTGGACTTAAGCTCGAGTTCACCTTCCGAAGATGCAGAGTGACTTAAGCTCAGGTTCACCTTCCGAAGATGCAGAGTGACTTGATTCAGTGTCAACTAGGAAATCATCATTTTCCTACTCATCCTCTGAAACAGAAATGTCTCTAGCCAAACTAGCACTACAGCCATGTATGGGAACACTCTTAGCCAAAAACAAAAAACCTGCATCAACCTTTATAATCAGACTATCAGCTGTGTGATGAAGCTTCCGTTTCTTTTTCTTGTGAACTTCACTACTAGATAAAATACCTGGAGACACAGCATTATGTCTGGCAAGAAGTCTCTTACCCCAGAATACTCCTAATATCTAAAGAGCTTGGTTCTCCCATATCTGCAACAGGTATTGAAGCAGCTGAGGGGAAGTGCCTAAACCTCATTCCATAGTGGCTGGTAAAGCTACACTAGAGGGAGACGGGACAAAAGGTAACTGGTCTGTGGGCTTAGTAGTGGCATTGACTTAATCAGTAGCTGTAAGCCAATGCATTTTTTTATTTTGTGTTTCTTTTTAGGTGCAACTGGATTTGAATGGGCGGGGGTTACCTGAGTTAGAATTCATCAAGTCAGGGAGAGAACACAAGCCAGAATAATGGCAGAAAAAGACTGAATGCTCATTTCCTTTGACAGCTGAAGGCTTCCTTCTCAGGATATGCTCAGTCAGCTGTCACATGAAGAGAGAAGGGGAGCCTGAGCTTTAGAAAGCTGTCTAGTAGTGGGTTACCTTGGTAGATAATGCAAATACCATCAAGACAGTGGGAATGATGGACATTCTGGTTTACTGAGAAAGGAGGGAGGAAATCCAATTATGAAGTGTATCCCTGTTGAATGATTTTCAGAACCCAACTATCTGCAATAATGTGGTGCCACATTAAAATATGATGATTCAGGCAGAGGCTGCCAGGTGGGCAGAAAAGGGCCATTATTAAGGAAGGTTGGAAGATTCAGGTTACCCCTTGTATCGACGTCTTCTCAAACCCCTAAAGCACTTCAGCTGCAAAAGGGTCAAACAGAACTTCCTTGTCCAGGAGGAAATTAAAAATTTCAATTTTAATATCTTCAGTAAGATTGGGAATGTGATATACGAAGAGACTGTGGGCATCTGAATAAGGCGACTTATGCCCATGCTTCTCACAATTTGTAAATCCTGTTGGACCTTTCTCAGACATTTTCTCAAGAAAAGATTATAACTAGAAAAAAGAGAGACTAAACTTTTTCTTTTTTTTTTTTTTTTTTTTTAGTAGAAGAAAGAGGAAAGGTAAATTACCAATTATGGTAATAAGCAGCTACAAAAACTTTTATAAAGAAACAAGAAAACCAACTATAGTAATTAAAGAATACTACACTGAAGTGTAAAAAAAAGTAAAGGGCAGGAAAGTTAGGCTTAGCAATGATGGTAGGAAGGTTTACACTCAAAGTGTAAGGAAAGAGACAGTAGAAATGATGTAGAATCAAAGTTTAAAGAAACAGTCGTTTATAAGGTTTTAGAAAAGAAGTATCAAAATCGAACTCATCTCCCAGTGAACACTTGAGAGCTGGAAGTGACCACGCCTAGACACTAAAGCGGCAAATGAGATCTGGGAGATGCTAGGGGAGGTGCACTGTGGGTAGGGAAGGAGCTCGAGAGTTTGTTGAAGGCCACAAGCTACTATAAAACAGTTGAGTTGGATCCGAGGATCGGCTCTGATCCCATTAGTTAAGGAATGAATGTAAATTGACAATCAGATACAGTGTCTACAGCAGATAAAACAGGAGAAACATTTGCTGATTGCAGCATACCCAACTGTAACAAATCATAATAGATTTGCTGAATAATGGGGATTGCATTTAGATGCCACTGAAAAAAACTGCTTTAGATAAAGTTTCAGAAATATAAAGGTCTTCTGGAGGGGAATTGGAAGGAATATTTTCCTCATAATCAGAATCTTTAGGTTGAGCAGAAAATCCTAAACATTCAACCTTCAAATCCTGCTCTTCTGATTGTAGTTCAAAGTCAAAGTGAGGAAACCCTTTTTCTTTTTTTTTCCCAGCAGGAGAAATGGGAATAAGAGAAAGAGAAATTCAACTCAGTAGCAAATCACAGCAAATCTTCTCTATCCATAGAAAAAGAAACAGGAGAAGCCACGTTTCTAACCTTTCCTTTTCCTGAGAGATTCACTGGAAAAGGAATACATGCCCTTAATCAGGAAAACTGTCCCAAGAACCAGGCTCCTTTATTCCAGCTGTTAGGTAAAACACTTGCCCCTTCCCCTCAGCCTGACAAGAGTGATTCTTCCTTATCCACATAGGGCACTTGTACAGCTGCAGAGGACATGTTTATCCCAGTCCTTAGTGGCCATAAGTGCTACACCAGAGGGATCTGGGGGATGATCAGTGGTCTGAGGAACCAAGAGTGAATACAGCAGTCGCCCATCAGTGGTTGAGGCATAACTGGAGCAAGCCTGAAATCAGACTCCCAGACTACTCTTTCCTCTTCTTCTTGACAGGGGGAGGAAGAACTGCACAGACTGGTAACTGCTTCATGGGTTTAGTGGAGGATAAAGCCCTGAATGTGGGAAGTGGAGCCTGAAAGTCAGTAACATTTTACAAAATAACACTGCATAAGCAAAAAGACCTGTACAACCTGCAGGAAAAGAAACAAAACAATACAATTTTACACAGTTGTTCACACAAGCATTCACAAAGAATGTTTCCCTGACAACAAATGACAGTCAGAGCAGTCCGAGGTTTAAATTCAGTTTCTAGCAAGCCTCTACAACATCTTTAAAGAAAAACACATTTAGTAGAAGATTTGCCCCAGAAGGGAGTTACCTGCTCAGCCTTGAAGGATCAAAAAGCCAAATGATAGTTCCACGTGGCCTGCAAAAAAGGAGTGCTCTTTGTCAGGAAGAGAGGTCAGAGTTTTTCATGCTCCGTGTTTTTAAATGCATCTCCTTTTGAGCTTCTGACATTTAGAGCATGTGAAGGGTGAGCTTTAGCTTTTTGGTAGCAGTGGGGTAGGACTAGTATAGTTTAGGCTACTGCAACATTGATCTACTGTTGAACATCTAATCTAAAACTAAAAAATAACTTAAAATATGTAAAAGTAACCAGTCACTATAACTACAAAAAATTGTATTCAGTTTGGCTATGCTTTTTCCCTGTCATATCAATAACTTATTTTCTCTTTCTCTCTACCAAGTATCAATGTCCTTTAATAGTTTTTTCAAGTCTTTTTACATTAATTGCAACATCAGATCATATTTCATTGCTCTTTAATTCATTTCATAAAACACTTATCTTTGAATATGATGGTATTCATTATGTTAAGATAAACTCATTTCTGTTGCTTGGTTTTTATGTTTTCTTTATGCCTATTTCAAGGTAACCATGGAGCTACATGGTGTCCCAAAACAAAGAGTAAATGGCCAAAAAAAAAAAAAAGACTTACACATACCAAGTGTGTGATGGCCATTTCCCAGAATATTTCCTTTTCTTTGAGGTATGAAGATCTCAGCTGGTATATAAAAGTTTGGGTGTGTGTAAAAGGCATGGCCCTACAAAAAAGCTTGAGGGAGAGTAGCAATGTTGAGGATTCGCTGTTCTCTTGATTTTTGTATTTATTTTGTTTTTGTTCCGTCAGTGCTCAGAGTCACGACTGCCAACATTTCAATAGGGAGCCCGATTTCAGATATGTAAACTTGCATTTTATGTTACAGTCATTCTGCATACCTTGCCTTATTACATTCCCAGTCAGTCATTAGTTCTGTTGGACAGCTACTTGATATTTGTCAAAACGGTCTGCTTCCTTTGATTTCTGTGTATTGCCATATAATGTACAAATACATCTATGATCAATGTACTATATATATGTATATATACTGGGTTTTCAGTGAAAATGTTCTCTACCAGTTGGACAATTCTAATTAGCAAATGTTAATGGAAAATAAATAATGAGAGTGACCAATACCTGATTGTGTGAATTGTCATCATTATGGGGAGGAGACCTACCAATCCGGAGTGGTGGCAAAGTCCCTTGAAAACTACATTACTTCCCCTCTACAAGAGAATGAGTAATGTTCCTCTTATGAAACATTTCTTTCTTCCTTTTCTGATGCTCAGGTTTTTACATTGCACTGAGATCCTAAAGAAAAAAACACAAAGGTGCCTGCCCTTCTTTCTTGACTTTCTGGCCAATAATTTATGCCAGCATTCACAGACCTTACACATTTCTTCATCAACTAATGGGAAAGGACTAAAAGAGAATAGGTGCAGTTAGTCAGGGTCTACTTTTTTTTGACACCAACAATAACCCCTAGAAAGATGGCCACCTTAACGCAAATGTTTTGATCTAAAACTTTTTAAGTGCCTCAGAAAGTTACAGATAAAAATAAGAATCTAATACCTAAGACTGCCTAAAAAACCTTAATAACCTCTATGCTCAGATGGCAAAGTTTAAAAAACTACCAATCAATTATACCATCTTCATTATGGGGTGTGGCAAGTATATCTGACTACAAAGAAAGACAAGTTTCCTATGATTATAACAAATGCAGTTAAGCATCACCTGAAATGGATAAATCATAGAAACTGTATCTATATGTTCTTAGTGAATACTATGGCCACTTTCGTAAAATTTACAAAAAGATATCAAGAAAGATCATTTTTTCACATGCTTTTCTTTCCTATTATTCCTTACTGTGGTCATTTTATGGAATACATAACCCTATAACATCAAGCTGCTTGAAGTGCAAAAATAAAAACTGAAGCACCACTGCAATGTTATTCCCAAGATTATCCAAGCCTGCATTCAGCTAGAATTTGCTACTAAAAATGAAAGCCAGTATCTGTGACCTATAATCACCATCATAAATACCTTGTTCAATTTTCTTGGTTAACCTGAAGACGAGGTGCAGTGCAATAATTCTGTCAATTAGGTCTACAACTAAATGAGTCCAAACACACAAAAGACAGGCAAGAAAAAAAAAATCAAAAATAAGTTTTCTTTTTTATTAACTTATTGACAAATATACCTACACAAAATTACCATAACAGTACATATATATATATATATATATATATATATATATATATATATAAATAAAACGTGTGTGTATTTTCAAAACAATTATACAAGTAACATATTTAAATGGAAGATTTACAAACTGCCAGAATATCCCTGTTAAGACCCACAAGCTGAGAAGAAATGTAGTGTTCCCTGCCACTAAAAATATTTTAATTTTAAAATGAAATTGAAGGGCTGATTTTTTATGAAGAAAAATAATAAAATAAGACATTTGCAGTGTAAGGTGAGTGTTCTGCATACTAATTTTAGTAAGTGTGGCAATGAAGCATGTTAAATATCTCCACTAATCTTTAAGTACAAAAATATGATAATGTATGTTTGCACTACTAATTGATTTTGGATACTTGCATTTTACTAAAGACAGTGGAACAAAGACAATATAAACTACCTAACTGGTTAAGCTAATGTCTGTAAGGAAACATGGCAGAAAACATTTAATAATAATATATTATATAATAATATTAAAATGAATATTGCACTAGCTTTACATCCGGCATCTTTAAAAATGAATAGTAACTTACAGTGTGTATTCTTTTAATGCAAATCTGTGATCATTTTCCTGCATCAAGCAACAGCAGCAATCATCAATATTACCGCTTATAATGGTTGACATAAAATAGGTAAATTAAAACTATTAGCCTCTTGACCCCACTTTCCTGCGGGTTAAGTGCACTGGTGCTTATATCTAAGCTTAGATGTGTGAACAGAATATTCAAATAGTTACTACTACAGAGGTATTACACATACAAAGGGAAAAAAAACATCAGGCAGCATGAAGCAGCAACAGGGATTTTTCTTTCTGGCTCCAAAATCACCTTATAATGCCTATGCATTTCTTTCAAGATGGAGCTTTTGGGTACCAGATTAAAATGCTGCACTAAATGACTGAGAGATTTGTACAAACTAGGACATATCAGCACAGTCCACTTTACAAGCACTCCATTTTTTTTCTTGCTGACTCCAGGACAAGAAACTATAAAGTGGGATAATCTACGTTGGTGCAGTACTGTATACATTTCAACAAGCCTGTGAACCCAATTTGTCTGTAGTCTAGGAATGGAGAAACTATGCAGAATGATATCATGCTCCAGGTAGTGTACTTACTAATGTGTCCAGAAAGAAGGCCTCACTTGACAGTAAACTGCATCAGTGATTTAGGAAATAACAAATCTAAGGAGGTGACATAACATGCTGAAGTATGACAGGAATTTGAACTACATTAAGTAAGTCAGACCTACAAAACAGACTGTAGTCTATTTATGAAATGGATGTTATACATACTTCAGAAATAAAAATACAAAGTATATGCTGCATTATTACAACAGTCTAAAATTTAAATTTTCAGTAGATTTGGAACAGTCTACGTTCACAAGATATTTTTGTGAACTCTTGGAATTATAATATCTTAAAATACTTTTGCAGAAATAAGAAATAATGTAACAAAACAAAAAGAACAGAAACATTTATGATTGTTGAAAGTAGATGTGACACACAAGGTGAATAAAAACTGATGAAACATCGCCCCTTTAATGACTAAGCAGTTCTCAGAGTCGATTACAATTACGCCAAGGTCATGGGGGCACTATGCCCAATGAAAAATAAAAGAATGTGTCAAGTTATTTTTTTCATCATTCAGTTCATCAGTGCATCTTAATTTGGCAACCTGATTAAGAACCAAAAGGAACATCTCTTGATGCAAGAAAATTATGAGAATTTGATACAGCAAAAGAATAAAGTAGAATTATTTACATGCTAGCTTAGTCTGTGTGACTGTTTTATGAATGTTGAGATGTTATATATATGTTTTTTTTTTAATTTTTATCATCTTATTACAGCTGACAAAAACAGCTTACAACTTAATTTTATGGACTGATTAAGGTACATTTAAAGTGCTCTCTGCATGAACAGTGCATTTGAACAAAAATAAAACACAGACAAAACAAATGGTACCATAGTCTAAGCATGTCCTTCTGAGGTACTTGCAAAGTAAACGTGGCACCTCCATTAAATACATGTATACAAGGAGTTTTGCATATTATGTTGCATTTAGCTCCAAAATGTTAATATAACTTAGCAGTAATGAAAAGCAATTTCTAAAGATCCAATTTGTACATGTCTTCTTTTTTATAGAGACTGTTTACAGTCGGCATGTGACATCACAATCTCCTGGTAAGAAGGGGATGATAACACCATTGACAAAGAATTTAAATATTTTATAACAACGGTACATGAACATCCTGAAGGACAAAGACTTCTGTTTGTTTGCAAGCAGTGAATTGAAGAATGGAAGTTCATATAAAATTACATTCTATGCCATAGTTCCAGTGTATTTTATATGTTGCAAACTCTCCATTGCAGCCTAAACATGAGAAACATTCTTGCAATACTCTAAGTAGTTCTTGTTCCACTTAAAAAGATAAAACCTGTGAAACAAATTAAACTGTTGAGTTGAATGCACTGAGGAGCGTAACAGGTCTTACAGACTAAATCCTGAAACAGTAAGTTGCTGAGCATTGTTTCTGGCTTCAAAATATGTGGTATCCGTTTCATCATCTGGCTGTGGTATAAATGGCATAGGCTGGTGCTGCAGATTATCCCATTCTAAACCATTAAAGAATGGATGTTGCTGGAGTTCTAGAATAAAAAGACATAATGCGAGTAGTCCAATAATAATGGATAAAACATATCAACAACTTCTTAGTCAAGATTTTCCTTCCCCCTCTCCCCTCACCCAGAGATAAGTGTCATAAAACAAACTCAGGCCTGTGCAGAATCCAAGCAGTGCCACAAACTGCTGAGATATACAGAGGCACAGCTCAGCAACAAGTACAGAAGCTGGTACAGTAACAGTTCTGAGATCACACTGCATGAGTAAAACATATGCTATGCAAATGGTACAGTAATGCATGTAGAGTTTCTACTCACAAGTGGAAAATTACATTAATGGAAGAATTAATTTTGTGGATTAAAAAAAGGTTTGTTCACTGGAAGTGAACCTTGTGCTCTCCTATTAATACAACTGTTACATGCAGCATGAAGAATGGGTAACACTTGCCCCAATAAAGCATATGTCGTCATTCATTACTGTTCAGACAGTGGCTGGTCATTTTATGGAAGGATAAAGTACAGTTATGTAAAATCTTACCATAAGGGTAGAAGTCCTTCTCTTCATTGTTGCAGTATTAATAACATTAGGGATTCCCTGCCAAGGGTGGCCTGACAACCAACCAGTATACCAAAGCCTTTAGGTTGCTTTAAGATACGTTGCACGTCATAAATATGCTTCTTATGTAGCATACGACCATCCTCAGAACTGAGAGCCCCAGAAGGAACGCCAGTCCAAGGAAAAGAAAAAAGTAACTAGTACATCCAGAAGGCAAATGGACCAGGGGGAGGATATTATGTCCTTCCATTTCACTGTTGCAGTATTCATTGCACTAGGGAGAGTGCCAATGCCCAGGAAGAAACTTGGGAGGAGGAAGGACCAGCAGAGCCCTCTAGGAAGCCATGAAAGCTAACAAAACCAGTTTGAGCTCTGAAGATTTCATCCAACTTGTAGTGATTGGTAAATGTATGCACAGAAGTCCAGTTAGCTGCCTCAAGAATAGAGTTAGTATCCAAACCCCTGAAAAAAAAAACACCAGAAGCTACAGCTCTACTAGAATGAGCATTAATAAAATAAGGGAGGCTCTTACCATTAAAGGAATAACAAAAATAAATAACTTTAGAGATCCAATAAATAGTTTGCTTGGATAATGCTAATCTTAAGGACCTAGGATGAAATGAAACAACTGATCAGATTTCCTAATAGTCTTAGTCTTATCCAAATAAAATCCGAGTTGTCTATGCACATCGAAAATGAGCAACACCTTCTCACTGGCAGATTGCAGAGAAGGGAAAAAGTGGGCAAATGAATGAACTGATTAAAGGATAACACATTCACCACCTTGGGCATAAAAGAAGGATTAATAACGCAAGGGCACCCTGTCCTTATGAAACATCAAAAACATAAAAAGGAGGACAAAACAAAAGGGTGTGAAGCTCAGACACCCATCTGGCAGAATTTAGGGGCTAACAAAAGTTCAGTCTTCCAAGAGCAATATTGTAGGTAACCTAAAACTGCAAGAGCAAAAGGACCCAGAGCCAATTTTTCCAAAGATTCCAGGGAGGAGGAACGGGCTTCCTGGGAGGCCTAATATGAAGGTTGCCTTTTAGGAATTGTTAAGCCTCAAATCATTAGAAGTTAAACGAGGAGATAAAGGCAGACAAGCAGAAATAGCTAATAAGTGGGCCTTAACAGATGAATAAGCCAACCCAGCATTGAACAACTGACACAAATAAGAGGCAGAACCAAAGGAACATCCACTGAAAGTAGATCCAGGTTACAAGAAAGACACCAAACAGAAAACCTCTTCCATTTGGATAAGTAGGATTTCCTTGTAATGGGTTTCCTGGCCTCCTGCAGGACTCTAAGCACGTCCTCAGAAAAAAGGTGTCTATGCAGAATCAAAATCCTATCATCCACAGTGTAGGCTGAAGGGTGGACAGGTGGGGATGGATGAGAGATGAAATATCTCTGGTCTTGTGCAAGTAGGTCCACCTTGTGAGGTAACTTATGATGATTACCCTTGGCTAAATGCAGAAGTTTGGGATCCAATGCTGACAGCCAAAAGGGAGTAACCAAAAAGATTTTGGGAGCATCCTGTTGAATTTTGAATGGGACTTTTGGAATGAGGGGAAGGGGAGGGAAAGCATAAAGAAACATCTCCTTCCAAGAAAAAGTTAGGGCATCCACCTTTCAAACCACAGGACCTGGGACTCTAGCAGAAAATAGAGGAAGTTTTCTGTACAGTGGGGAGGCAAACAGATCTATTTGAGGAATACCCAACCAGTGAACAATGTCCAGAAACACATCCCTGTGAAGTATCCATTCGTGTGATTGAGTTCAGGACCTGCTCAGAGGGTCAGCCACAATGTTTTGACCTGAGGGAATGTCAACTGCCTGAAGAGTCACTTGATACTGGACAGCAAGATCCCACACTAGGAGTGCCAACTGGTAAAGAAAGTAAGATCTTGTCCCCCTCCCCCCTTTGTTTACATACCACATCACATCACTGTGGTATTGTCTTGTAAATACAATGACAGGTCCTGGGGAGAAGAGAGGATAAAAAGCCTGAAGCACTAGCAGAAGAGCTTTCATCTCCTGATATTGATGTGCTCTTTCTGTTGAAGAGGCGGCCACACTCCATGCACTTTTAGGGAGCCAAAAGCTTCTCCCCATTCCACGTCTGAAGAATATGTGCACAGCTCCTGATGGGGAAGGGGGGATGAAAAGGGAGCCCTGGATTTAGAGATAACTGCTGCATCCAGCTTGAGACAAGGCAGAAGAGGAACCACAAAGTCTAGGGGATGCACATGTTGAAGCCAAACTGACTTCAGAAACCACTGAAACTTTCTCATGTGGAGTTTGGCCAGAGGCAGCATAGGGATGGTTGATGCCAGGATCCCAGAGATTTCACAAACTCCCTGGCTGTAAAAGAGGGCAGAGAAAGAATAGTTTAAAAGAAGGAAATGACTGTCAAGGCCTTGGGAGGATGCAGGGATGCCACCATAGACATCGTCTGGCTCCTGCACACCAGAAAAACACAATCTTTAGAAGGGGTCAAAAAAGACTTTTTGAAGTTTATTGTAAACCCCAGACTTTGCAGAAGGGAAATGGCAAAATGAAGATTTTGCAACAGGATCTTTGGAGAAGATGGTTGAAACAGGAGGTCATCCAAGCAAAGAAATACTTGGATCCCCTGAATCCTGCAAAAAGCAATCACAGGAGTGAAGTATTTGCTGAATACCCCTGGGGCAGTAGAAAGGCTAAACTGCAAAGCAGAAACTGAAAATTCCAGGAAGTAATACAGAAATGCAAAAACTTCCTGAAAAGGGGATGGGTTGGGATATAAAGATAAGCATCCTTGAGATCCAGAGACACCACATAAGCCTGAAGAAGCAAGAGAGGAAACAAAGTCTGAAGGACAACATTCAAAAGGAGGGCACCTTCAGAAAAGTATTTAGATGAGAGAGGTCGATAAAAGGTTTCCAAGTACCTTCTTTTCTGGGTACTAGAAACATCCTGGAGTAAAATCCCCCCCCCCCCCTTTGTGACAAAGGCATCTCCTGAATAGTACATAGAGTCAAAAGGTCACAAAGCACCTATGGAAATGAGAAGAGTTGTTCCTGGGGGGGGGGGGGGTGAGGGACACCTATAAAAGGGGCAAGGGATTTCCAAGCCATGAACAATCCCTGGTAAATAATGGACAGGACCGAGGACCCAGGAATCCTGAGTAATCTGTAGACAAACAGGACTAGAGACAGAGGTGAAGAGAAACAGGAAAGTTGCTGGGAAGAATTGGATAGTTAGACAACACCTGGATTATCTCAAAAAGGAGACTTCATGAGGCACAGACGTCTGAGTAGTCTTGGCAGGAGGAGCCCACTTGCCACTCTTTTTTTCCCCTTAGGTGAGCGAGATTACCTGTGAACAAAAGCTGGCTTATTAGTGTAGTCTCTCTGAAATTTAAGGCACAGGAGAAAAACACATGTTTGAAAGTTCCTGTAAAGCCTTGCCTTTATCCTGAAGGGACTTGAACATAGCAGCAGCTTTACTAGACAAGTGTTTGTTATCAAGAAGCGCATCCATCAACTTAGCCTTAATATCATCAGGCAAAGTTTGAAGCCAAAGCCAAGAATACCTCCTCATTATTGACCTAAAATCAGCAGACTTACAGGAAGCATCTGTTGCATGACGAGTCACCTGGGAGGAAGTCCCTAACAGGGAGAGAGCAGAAGTTTTACCCTCAGAGTCTGGAGGATCAGAAATAACCTGACCAGCCTGGGATAGGAAAGCCTCAAATACCTGGACATATGGGTCTGATAATTAACAGCTTTAAAAGCCAAAGTAGCAGTAGTGTAAACCTTCTTTCCTAGGCTTTCCATGGTCCTGCTATCTTTATCTGAAGGCAGTAACTTGGGAGAAGGAAGCAACTGAGAGGGCTTGTCAGAAGACAGACACCACTAAGGGGTCAGCAGGACACTTGTACAAATATTTACAGTCCTCGGACATCATACAGAATCTATCAGGTTTCTTAGGAGCAGGGGACAGAGTCTGGAGCCTTAGAAGCATTACAAAATGCATCCAACAAGGCAGTCAAAACAGGAGGAACAGCAGAAGGTTTAGGAGAATCCATCTACTGCAACTCATAGCAACTTTTATGTACCTCAGAAACGTGAGCACAATCCCATTTAAAGATCTCCGTCATCCTTGGATAGTGACTGCAAAACTGTCTCTGTAATTATTTTTATTTGAAAGGTGCAATGGACCTTCTATATGTACTAAAAAATAATGTCTACCAGTCTTGGGACAGTAGTGCTCTCTAGGGCAAAAAAGATATATCAATGGATTGCATTTTTGGCTGTTAATAAGCAAATTAAAATAGTAATATATTGAAAATCTGCACATTACTTCAGTATTTTAGGAGTACAGATAAAGCAAAACACACATGGATTTTTTCTGGTTTCTGCATAACTCTTGCCATGAAGGATAACTATTATGTACATGACACGAGCTACACAGCAGAAATACAGGCAAAGATGACAACATTAATCAGTTGGAGTACATGTAGCAATAAATTTCTGAGAGGCACTTCTGCAGCAGAAACAATGAGTATTTAATACTCAAAATTGAGAAAGATGGCTCTTATTTTAAATATTTAGATGCTTGCCAGAATGTGTAGTACATAACAGACTCTTTGATGTGACTACCTCAAGTCTTTAATGTGAATGAGTTTCTAGAAAGAATGTGAACCATATGATGTGCAACGTCTTGAAGCTATGTATTACATTTAAAGCTTGACAAGTCCCATATGATACAACTCTCCTCTTTGTTTATAGAGTTTATCTATTTTATGCACAGTCTATGAGTTAGTATCCATCAAGTCTCAATGATCATTTTAAATCAAGCTTCAGCTGTATACAAAGTAAGTTGTGGACTTTTTATAGCAAAATAAGATCTTGGTGCACATTCAAAAGAAGTTAAGGAAAGTTACTTTTCAGTCTGTAGAATCAAGAGCAACTTTGTAAACTGCCCACATACCTGTCCAATTTATTTAATGCTTTCCAGAGCTAAAAATATTTAATAGGGTTATTTTCACTGGACTTTGCATCACCATTTGACAATGTTTCTTAATGAACAAATTCACTTTAGAGACATGACTACAAGAACCTCTTTCTGCAAGACTTAACTAAAGCAATTTTGAAAATCTATATTCTGCATGCTCTCTTTCCATGTCTTCTATATTTTTACTGGTCTCCAGTTTATAAATGTGGAAATTTACTGCAGTTTCTATCACAGTAGCATTTCTGTCTGCTGCTTTTTCTCTCCATTTTGTATTGATTTTCGGGTACCAATAATGTAACTGAAGAAGGCAACTTGCTTTCACCCTTCTACCAATTTATAACCAAACTAGTTAAAGTTGGAATTCTTGCAATGGAATATTCCTATATATCAAAACCATGATAACAGTCCTCACAGCTTTTGCTACTTTTATTTCTGAGATTTTTCACTGCTTGGATAGCTCTCTACACTTCTCCATGTTCATTACAAACAGATTTGTGACATGCTTGAACTCTCAATGATGCACAAATCTTCAGAATTCTTGACTTCTATATTTCAGGCCATTGTCAGATATTACATTGGGTATTCTCCTGTCTTGAGAATACAGACTTTAATTTACTAATCACACATACTCTTTTCATCTCCCTTTGCTTGATTCGCTTGTTATACCCATCAGTTTAATCATTTAGTGAACTTGTAATAATCTAAACACAAGATACGCGGCTTCTTTAAAATGAAACAAATCAATGTCCAGTCTGTTACATGGACAATGATACTACTCACTACAAGGAGTGCTATGGAGAATACCAGTTAATACCTCTTGTTCTGGATTGCTGAATTGATGATTCTCTATTGGCATAATCTCAAACTATGATGGGGAGGGGTACTCAACTCACTACATTCGAGTGACGCCACCAGGTGCATCTGCAGTTAACTCCTACTGACGCCTCTAGGCACCAAATATTGCTTGTTCATATTTGCATAAATAATTCCACAACCATGCTATGTACAAGGTTTTAAAATATTTCATCTTAAAGGTTAGACAATGTCAAACTCAACTACATTAACATCTGATCTCTGTCTAGTGCAGGTAGAGATATTAACTGTTTTATTATATTAATTTATATATATATATATATATATATATATATATATATACACACACACACACACACATATATATATATATATATATATAATTTTCACATTTTTTCTAAATATCTCAATAACCAAGTTACACAGGCAGAACTGCTTGGTCTCATATGAAAGCTCTCAGCTAGATGAATAAAATGTTGCTAACAGTATTTGTGTAGAGTGGTTGCTCAGATATTTTAAGTTGTTTACAAAATATTACAACCATAATAGTTACTGTTTACTGTGTCTTTAAAATTCAGTTTAAGACCTAGAAACTAAAGAATACTTCCACTATAAATATACTTTGTTCTGCAGGGTTTGCCATTTATACTTCTTTCATAACCCCTATGGTTCCAGAGATATGAACATTTGTTTGAAATGTGAGGACACAATTTGATTCTGTAAAATGCTTAGTCTCTGCCCATTGGAAGTTACAGTGCAAAATTATTGAGCTCCATTGGAGTGAATGAGTCAAGGTAACAGAACGTTATGTACTATACTATCAGGCCAGAGTTTGCACTGGATGCATATCCTACCTGCACATATCAGTCAACCGATGGAGAAGGTAGTAACATTGCTTTACAGTTGAAACAAAAATATATTAAAACTGAAAAGAGTAGAACAAGCAGCAAACATCACTGCAAATGATGTGACCAGCAACTTGAATGGGTAATCCATATCTATGGTTGGACGCTACATGGTTATTAGCACAGAAGCTTTGTTCCAGCTTTGATTAAACTCTGTCTAGTTCTCCATGGGATGGGAAAAGTTTGTCAGACTTAGAAGGTTATAACCTGCATTTGGCTGACCTAGAATTAAAAAAATTACAACAGTGAAATGATGCATCACCAGTAAAAACTATTTATTAAAAAAAGTCTCAAGCATTTTCATCCCACAGAAAGTACAGTTGTGTACACTTACCATAAATGTAGATGTTCGAGTGTATTCACTGTTGCAGTCACCACGCTTGGGTTATCCCTGCCAGGGTAGCCTTCGCAGGCCCGAATACCAGAGACTTAGTATTTCTGCTTCGGTTGCTGTCGCTTGAGGACTGACGTTAGGTCGTCAGTGGTATAAAGTGAGGCAGCCAATACCATTACATCAGTTTTTCTTGCCATAACTTGTCAGGAGCCCCCAAAGTAGGAGGCCAGGTTGTGGTGGAAGAACCCCACCAGTGGAAAATATATACCAATATGTCCCTTGTAAGGAAAGGAGAACAACAAGGAAGAATGGTAACAAAAGGAGGTGGAGAAAAAAGGGGGATGGAGGAAGGGAAACCAGGACTGCAACAGTGAATACACTCTAACATCTACATTTATGGTAAGTGTACACAACTGCACTATGTTCTTTGTGTTTCACTGTTGCAGTCATCACATTTGGGTAGATTCCCAAAGCTGAGGAAATGGGTGGAGGCAGTCAAGGAAGCTAGGAATCAGGCTAGGATGCCCTGCAAGACTGCAGAGGCAAACCCTGCCATGGATTTGAAGAAGAGAGGCAGGTGGTAATGCTTGGTAAAAGTGTGAACATATGTCCAGGTGGCACCTCCAGGATGTCCCTGGTGAGGACTCCTCTGAGGAAAGTTGCAGAGGTGGAGGCTGCTCTGGAGAAGTGTGCCTGACCCCCTTGGGGGGAGGCTTACCATGCTGTTTGTAGCAGAAATGGATGCAGTGTGCTATCCATTTGGAAATGGTTTGCTTGGAGATGGCTTTGCCTTCTGCCCCTGTAGCAAAGCTAACCAGCAATTGATCAGACTTTCTGAAGGGTTTAGTCCCATCCAGATAGTATCCGAGCTGTCAGTGCACATCTAGAGAGTGAAGAATCCTTTCCCCCTTGTTCTGGGGATTAGGAAAGAAGGTGGGCAAATGAATGGATTGGTTGAGAGCATATTGGACACCATCTTGGGCATGAAGGATGGGTTAGTTCTGAGGGATTCCCGTTCTGCACTGAAGATGATGAACAGCTCCACAGCCATGAGTGCATGCAGCTCAGAGACTCTTCTGGCTAAAGTGATGGCCAGAAGGAATGAAGTCTTCCAGGAGAGAAATTTTAGCTCTGCAGAAGATGCTGGTTTGAAAGGAGGCAGGGTGAGCTTTTCTAAGACAAAGTTAGGGTCCCAAGCTGGTGTTGGTGTCCTTCTGGGAGGGCCTCAAGTTGCTAGCCCCTCTGAGTAACTGTTTGATCAAAGGGTGTGAGAAAAGGATCTGCTTAGTGGGAAAATGAGCAGAAATAGCAGAGCCATACATTTTTATAGAGGAGAAAGAGAGACCACTGTGTAGTAGGTCAGCTAAGTAATCCAGGATGAGCAGGATGGAGGGCTGTACCGTACTGGCCCCCCTAGCCTGGATCCAGGTGCAGAACCATTTCCATTTATCTGCATACGACTTTCTGGTACTAGGGCGTCTGGCCTCACGGATAACATCCAGGACCTGTTTACTGAGGATGGCAGATTGGTTCGGTGTTAGGGAATAAGCCAAGCTGCCAAATTGAGTGTCTGCAATTGGGGGTGCATGAATTCCCCTTCCCTCTGGGTTAGGAGGTTTGTAATCTGAGGAAAATACCATGGAGGCAGCGGGGATGAGAGGTAGGGGAGGAAAGGCATAGACCAAGAGGCTGACCCAGGGGGAAGGACAGGGCATCCACTTTCCAAGCCCTGCAGTGATACTCCCTGGTGCAGAATTTGCTGAGCTGATGGTTGGTGTGGGAGGCAAAGAGGTCGACCTTCGGGGTTCCCCATTTCTGAGTTATTAGGAAGAAGGTACTTCTGTTGAGCTGCCACTCATGAGGGTCCAAAAGGTTTCTGCTTAATTGGTCTGCCAGGGAGTTGAGAGAGCCTGGTAGGTATTCTGCTAACAGGTGTAGCTGCATTGAGAGGCTGTGAGCCAAAGGGTCATGGCCAGCCTGCATAGAGGGTAGGAGTGAGTCCTTCCCTGCTTCTTGATGTACCACATCACAGTGGTGTTGTCTGCTTTGATCAAGAGAACCCCTGGAGAGGGAAGGGGTTTGAAAGCTATTAAAGTGCGCTGCACAGCCATCATCTCTTTTTGATTGATGTGAAGGGGGATTTGCTGTGGGCACCATTGGCCCTGTATGCACCTGCTGTCCAGGTGTGCACCCTAAGCGTAGTCTGATGAATCTGTGCTGAGGGTCTGGGCGGTGGGGTGTGGGGAAAAGGGCAGTCCCTTGTTGTGGGAGCATGCTGTTGCCCACCAAAGAAATTCCTTTCTGAGGCAAGGAATTGTAGGTAGAAGAGTTTCCAGGTCTTGAGAGTGTTGACACCAAAGGCTCTTTAGGTACCATTGAAGTTTCCTCATATGCAGTCTGGTGTATGGAATGAGGAGTATGCAAGATGCCATGAACCACAGAGCTTGCAGGATTTTCCTTGCAGAAAGATGGGGCCTGGTGGCTAGTTGAGAGAGGTAGGCTGACAGGAAAATTTGTTTCGCTGGTGTAAGGTATGCCATCTGGGATGCTGTGTCCAGACTTGCACCCAGGAAGATTATCCTTTGGGTGGGCACCCATTTTGATTTCTTTTCATTGATTGTGTACCCTAGGGCGGTTAGTAGGCTCTTTACAAAGGCCAGGTGTTTGAGCAGCTTTTCCTGGCTGTCTGCCTGAATAAGGCAGTCGTCTAAGTGTGAGTAAATTTGAATATTTCTTTGTCTGCAAAAGGCAATAGCTGGAAGCAGGCATTTTGTGAAAACTCTGGGAGCAGTATACAAGTCAAAGGGAAGTGCAGAGAACTGAAAGTGTTGATATCCTGCCCTGAAGCGGAGATATTTTCTGCATGATTCCCTGATAGGAATGTGGAGGAAGGCCTCTTTTAGATCCAGGGTGACTAGCCAAGCGTCCTTGAAGAGCATGGTAGCAGCAGCTGCTGGAGGGTGAGCATTTTTATTTTTGGGATAACCAGAAAGGTGTTTAGAATGGATAGACTGAGGATGGGGCACCAGGTGCCCTCTTTTCTGGGCACCAGAAAAAGTCTGGAGTGGAAGCCTTGACCTATCTGTTCTACAGGAACGTGGTCTACTGCCTTCAAAGAGAGCACAGAATGGATTTGCGTTTGAGCCTCTGCCCACTGACTTGGCGCTAGATCTGCGAACCCTTCTGGGGTTGGAAGGGTGTGGAAGGAGAATTTGTATCCCTTAGACACAATGTTCAGAACCCACTGGTCCTTGGTAATGGTGGCCCGGGTGCTTGAGTGAAAGGAGAGTTTTCCTCCTAGGGGTAAGTGAAGGTGGGCAGAGGGGAGGTCAGGAGGAGGTGAGTCATTGTGAGTTCTACCCATATGGGGGTGGCTTAGAACTCCCTGGTTTTGAAGTGGAGGTAGTCCACTGCTTAGATCTCTGCATTCCCTGGGGCTGCTGTCTGGGGGGTCTGTTTCCATGGGTCTTAGGCTGGGCCTGTTTACTCGGAGCAGGAAAGGAGCAGTGTTTGGAGAGACAATGCCTGCTAAGCCTAGGGGTCTGAACCTGTAAGAAATCTTTAACTGTTTGCATTGATTTTGCTTTTTCTTCCATCTTTTTTTAAGACCTCTTCTGCCTTAGTGCCAAATAAGTTATCTTTGTGCAAGGGTGCATCTAACAATTTAGATTTGACATGATCTGGCAGGGGTTGTTCCTTAAGCCATGCATGTCTTCCAATGACAGATCCAGTGACTGCTGCCCTGCAAGAAACTTCTAGGACGTCAAAATCAAAGTGCAAGGTGTGTTTAGTTACTTGACATGCGGAATGCATTACGTCTTGTAAATCTTTAGATTCTACCCAAGCAGGAAAGGAGGACATTTTTTTGTTTATGGAGTTCCAAGGTATGTTGCTGATATTTAAGCATATGGAACTGACAATTTAATGCCCTGAGAGCAAAAGTAGCTGAGGTGTATAATTGTTTACCCCATCTGTTCAATGTTTGTGAATCCCTGTCTGGGGGGTGGGATTCTTAGCAGAGGTTGCTTTAATCCTTTTTGGCTCTTGAGAAATGACCTCAGGGTC
Source organism: Protopterus annectens (assembly GCF_019279795.1). Lineage (NCBI taxonomy): Eukaryota > Metazoa > Chordata > Ceratodontiformes > Protopteridae > Protopterus > Protopterus annectens. The sequence goes on from NC_056731.1 coordinate 7,425,577, forward strand.
AGCTGTTGGATTTTTAAAAAGAAATTTGTGAGAGTCAGGGACTCTGTAGTACCTGTCTGGTTTTCTGGGAGCAGTAGATAGGGCATCAGGAGTCAAGCTGGATTCAAGGAAAACATCATCCACCGCATCCAGGACTGGGGGGGGGGGTGGCCAAGGGTCTGTGTTGCAGAAGATCTAGAAATTCCCTGATTATCTTTTTACACTGAGGGTAGTCCTGACTCTCTCATTGGAAATGTTCCCTTAAAGTATGCAGGGTTTCCCCAAAGGAAAAATCCTCTGGGGGACAGGCTGAAGGAATGGATTCCTCTGCATCAGAATCCTCATAAGTGGAGAGGGGCTGCATGTCTTCATAGTCAGATGCATCAGATTCATCTAACTCTTGTTCAGACAAAACTACTGGGGAAATATCTCTTTTCCTTTTTGAGGGGGTAGCTTGACTTCCCCTGATCATCATGATAAGGTCTTCTGCCATTCTAAGCATTTGAGAGTGAGGCAAGGTAGTAGGCGCCAGAGTGAGTAGTCGGTTTCTTGGGTGTAGTTCGAACCCTGGGCCGAAGGGACTCGGTTTTCGAAAGAACGGTAGTCATGAAAGACGTCGGTTTGTGTAGAGATTCAGAGGTGCGAAGGACTTCCTCGGAAGCCGGTGCCTGCTCAGCCGCTCCGGACCCATCCAAGGTAGAGACGACCACCGGATCCTTAGACAAAGAAGAGTTTTGCAGCATACCGGACTCTGAAAGGGTCTCGGTAGCGGCCTGCGAATCAACTAAAGTGGGCATCAGGGGCTGCGAAAGTGCCTCATTGAGTACCGGAAGACTGATGACTAGCTTAACTGAAGCATCGTCGGAAGGTTTGGACTTGTGCGGTCTGTCTCTGTCTTTATCTTTACATTTTTTGGAAGTTCTGCTGTCGGATGGCTTACCGAAGCCATATCGGAATTAGAGGACTGTAAACGAAAATATTTGGCTACAATAAGGGCCCGATAACGGATAGTTTTGGCGTTAAAGCACAGAAGTGACAACGGGGGGATGTCGTGGTCTGGGCCTAGACAAGTGATGCAGTAAGAGTGGAAGTCTCGTTGTGGTATTTGCATTCCACAAGCGAGACAATTAACTTTTTTTGACATCGGTTAGTGTAAGAAAAAAGGATTCCCAACAGGGTACTTAGCTTTAGAAGACTTCAACTTCAATTCGGAAATGAAAACTCAGGTAGTGGCCGACTGGCACTTGTGTGAACTGCTTCTGCTTTGGGCTCCATGGCAAGAAACACTGATGTAATGGCGTCAGCTGCCTTACTTTATACCACTGTGGACCTGACGTCAGTCCTCAAGCAACAGCAACCGACGAAGAAATACTAAGTCTCTGGTATTCGGGCCAGCCGAGGGCTACCCTGGCAGGGTTAACCCAAATGTGAGGACTGCAACAGTGAAACACGAAGAACATTGGGACTTCATCAAAACTGACATTCAAATCACAAACATTTTAATAATGTTAAAAATCATGTGATAAAACAAGCTAATCACTAGTAATGAAACATAACTAAATAAGAATTACACAAATATAATGTGATGATTTGTATATTTTAAAAAAAATTTGAAAAAATAAAATTAAAATATTTTAAGAACTTAGAATTAAAAGCATAGTATCAAAAAAGTCTGAAACAACACACTATACTCTGGCTGCTTTAAACTTTAGGACATTATTAATGCCACATTAAGAGCAAAAGAACGGCATGACATTAAACTTGATCTACCATTTCAGTTCCCTCTGCTCTAATGATACCCAGCCCCTATTTAATTTTTGCAGGACCTTCTCTAAAATAAAAAAATAAAAGTTTTTAAATGACTGGCATGACATTGCACGTTTCATTAAAGCATTAGATTATGTCTGAAATCCCCCAAATATTCCAAACTTTTTTTTTTGTTAAAAAAAGAAGTTATGTACTTAAAATAACGTTCCATCTGTGCTGTCCATTTTCATTCTTCCCCATTGTATGGGATTGGATCCGATCCCTCACATCTGACTCAGCTGTTGCAAAAGTTCGTGGCAACCAGAAACTGTAGAGTTGCTCCGTTATCCAAAATGCACCAACCCCAAATACTGAAAGCAGAAAGACGAAGTTTAGTCACAGACCGAGAAGACTACATCTGGAGCTATATACCAAGGAACTGGCATACTCGCATAAACACTCACTCTTCCATAAGTTACTAAGGCAGGGGGTTGTTGGGAGGGGAGATGAAGAATGAAAATGGATGACAGAGATGGAACGTTATGGAAAGTACATAACTTCTTTATCTGAAGTTGTCAATTTTCATTCTATCCTCAACTTATGGGACAGAGTCCCCAGCTACCTAATTCCCTGAGTGGACTCAAGGAAGGATATTCCTGAGCACCACTGAGCCAAATGATACCCTGCTCCTGGAGACCATATCCAATTTGTAATGAGTAACAAATGTGTGGTGAGTAGCCTAAGTTGCTACTGCACAAATGTCGTCCATGGGGGCTCTAGACTGAAAGACTGATGAAATAGCCACGGCTCTAGTACAGTGAGCTCTTAGAGGTTTTGACAAGGTAACACCCAATCTGTAAACCATCTGGCTAAAGTAATTTTGGTAACAGGTTTTCCTAGTTTGATGTCTGAAAAAGAGACAAATAACTGTTCAGACTTCCTGAAGTTTTCCGTTCTGTGTTGTAAAAATTTAGGGTTCCTATTAGTACGACGAAAACGCATTTTGTCGAATGCATTTTTGCCGACACATGTCGAGCGAACAGGCAAAACAGCGAAGCGGCTGTTCAGCAAATTCTTTCCCTGGGAAAGAAGTCACTTGACCACTTCGTTGTTTTGCCATGTTCTGAAGTGTAGTGTGGTCCCTTGTCCGGTATAGCTCCCGAGCGTGAATGCGCAACAGTTACTGACCTTAGGGTTAGGGTGCGGGTTAAGGTAAGTGCATATGTATGAAAGTGTTGACTGTTTATTTTGGTTAGATGTATGGTTGAGTTAAATGTGTATGTGTTTTCAGCTGTTTACTTTTGCTTTGGGGGGGTAGAATTAGGGTTAAGGTAAGTGTGTATGTGTTTGGAACTGTTTATGTAAATGTGCGAGAGTTACTGACCTTAGGGTTAGGGTGCGTGTTAAGGTAAGTGCATATGGTTTAAAATGTTTACTGTTTTTTATTTTAGTTAGATGTATGGTTGGGTTATGTGCATATATGTATTTAGTTGTTTACTGGTTTTTGGGGGGGTATAATTGGGTTAGGGTATGTGTTTGGAAGTGTTCAATGTTTTTTTTCTTTTTTGGGTGGGTGGGGGGGGGGTGGGGGGGTTGGAACAGCGACTTCTTTCCCTAGGAAAGAAAACGCTGTTCTGTGGTTTCGACATTTTCAGCTTTCACTGAAAATGTGTTGATGGAACATTGTTCGCTGTTTCAATATAGACCCAAAAATTTAATTGTCTGTGAATATCTAGTAAATGTAGTGTGTATTCACCTTTGTTACAAAATCTGGGGAAGAACATGGACAAATGAATAGATTGGTTTATATTAGCCTCTGATACTACTTTAGGAAAAAAAGGATTAGTTCGTAAAGTGACTCTGTCTTTCTGAAATATCAGATAAGGTGGTTTCGAAGACAATGCCTGTATCCCCAAAATTCTTCTAACAGAAGTAATGGCTACTAGAAAAACTGTTTTCCAAGAAAGGGAGCAATCATGTATAAATCCACTCTCCAAGTATCCACTATTAGTACCCCACAAAGCCTGATAACTAGCAACTCTGAAACACTCATCACAAAAGTCCAGCTTAATAAACACAAAGCTATAAACATTGCATGTATCTACATTCCCCCAGGTGACAACATAGACACCTTAGAAAGTACCCTCCAATGGCTATCCACTAACCACCCCCAAGAAACTATTATTCTTGGAGACTTCAATATAGACTGGAAAAACTGTTCATCAAACTTCCCCACCACCCATATTAACTTACATGGCTTCTCCCAGATTATAACTTCCCCTACCAGAATCAATAACCCCAACAATAAGGAAAGCATCATAGATTGGATACTAATAAACAATGAACCCCAGTTATATAAATCAGGCACCCTACCTGAGGACGAGTGACAACTTCCTAACCTATATAACCAGAAAAAGGAATTACATGCCTCAGTAAACCACCTTTAAAACCATTAGAAACACAAAAACTTTAACCTGACTAATTTCCAGGCCGAACTTAACTCATGCAAATGGTCCAATCTGAAACTACTTCCCCTTGATGAAGCAGTCGCAGACTTCAGTGCTAAATTCCTAGCCATCTTAGACAGGCATGCTCCCAAACGAACTATCAGAACCAAAAACAAAATAGCTCCATGGCTAACCAAAGGTACTAGACAAAAACTAATTGCTAGAAATGCAGCATGGACCTCCTGGAGATCCACCAAATCGTCACAAGACCACATTAGATACAAACAATTGAGAAACAAGGCAAAAAAATCCACTATGCTAGACAAACAAATCTACTATTTCAATTTACAGAAAAAGCATCAAAATCAACCACAAAAATTCTGGTCAGGCCTTAATAAACTGCTCCATCCAGGTAAATCCTCAACCACCTTACATCTACCCCTTAAAAAGTGTAGCAAAGGCCTTTAATACTTTCTTTACAGAAACAGTTCAGTCCCTTGCTAATAACCTAGCTCCCAACACCTCCAACACTACCTCACCCACTCGGGAAAATGTACTTCCCTTCAAATTTGATCCTATCCCCACAGACTATATTAAATCCCTACTTAAGAAACTGAAACCCACCACCCTAGCAGCAGACTTACTCCCTGCAGAAGTTCTACAAAAGGCTGCTAATGAAACAGCATACCCTATATCTCCACCTTAATCAATCGTACTATCCACGAATCCTATGTCCCCACCACCTGGAAAATCTCCCACATTATTCCACTTCACAAAGAAGGCAACTTCACTGAACTCAAACTATAGACCTATAGCCATCCTATCTCCCTTAGCCAAAATAATGGAAAAATGTATACATAAGCAAATTCTAACTCACCTTTATCCAGAACACTCTCCTAGCCCTATCCCAGCACAGGTTTAGACCTGCCCATAGTACCACTATAGCACTTCTCTCACACAATAAATCAAAACTGTAATCACAACAAGCTCTCCTCAGCCCTCTTTCTCAACCTATCCAAAGCATTTGATATGGTGAATCACCACCTACTCCTAGACACACTAAAATCATTCAGCCTAAACAACCTAGCAATCAACTGGTTATACTATACCGGCATGGCAGACAACAAGCTGTATTATGGAAAGACAATCTACCCCCCCCTTCTACCGATCACCCTTGGTGTCCCCCAAGGATCTATATTAGACCCCCTCCTTTTCTCCATATTCATCAATGACCTACCCAAAGTTACCCAGATGCAACATGTATTCAGTATGCAGATGACTCTACCGTTATCTGCTCTCTGCTCTGCCACCACCCCCTCAGAACTAGAATCCCTATCCCAAATCACCTTCAACAAAGTAGAGGACTGGCTCAATAGCCGCAGTCTCCTACTGAAGCCAAATAAAACCAAACTACTACTTTTCTCCCCTACCCGTAAATTCACATCACCAAATATTGCAATCTCATCTAACAATGGCACCATAATCTCTCCAGTACAGTGCACAAAACTTCTTGGTGTAATAATTAATAATCTGAGGTATGACTCTCACATAGACAAAACCATCGAAACAGTTAACAAAAAACTAGGCTCCTTGTATAGGATAAAACAATTCCTAACCCCACCTGCCAAAACAGCCATAGCTCAAACACATCTCCTATTGACCCTTCTCTATGCCTCACCCATCCTCATAAACCAAAGCAAACCTTAAATTAACTAGCTGCTATAATAATATAGCTAGATTCGCCACAGGCACAGCCTACAGAACCCATCACTGTCAAAATCTTCAAACACTAGACTGGCTAGAACTACCCAATCAACTCCAGTACAACCAACTCATAGTTATTCACAAAATCCTCTACCAACCTATCAGTACACCCATTCTGACAAATATCATCACCCCCTACAGCAACCTAGCATCCCCCTGCTCATTCAACAAAATGCAAGTACAATCTGCCAAAGCCAACAACTCAGACAGAGAATCATTATTCTCAAACTCTGCTGAAAAAGAAATGGAACTCACTCCCCACCAGATCTTACCACTATATCCTCCTTATCCCAATTCAAAATATCACTAAAGAAACACAAACAGGCATTGGCTATATCCATGTCTAAACCCAGACTAACCCAATAAAAACACAACTCAAATAGATGAAATACCCAATAAAAATAGCTTCCTTAGTCTATATGAATAAACTTTTTAAACCTAACCTACCCAGACTATATACACTTAACAACTTTAGAACAATATTATAAGCTATCCCAGCCATTCTAAGGCTATGTTTCTAACCCTTCTATGATAACCTGTTATCCTAGCCATTCAATGCTATGTTTTTAACTCTTCTACATCTAATTTCTAACAACTCCCCTTCTTAACTAACCACCTTTTTCTCCTGATTGTCATCCGTGACATCAATCTGTGTAACATGTCATTCTATACACTTCAATGCTGTGTAATGACTTCTGTACATAGTTCATACTATAAACCTACAAAGATGCTAAACTTCAATGTAACCATGTATATATATATAATCACTTATTTTTTTAATTTTTACCTTTTTAAATTTTCAATGTAACCATGAATATTGATTGTCACTTTTTTGTACATGTGGAGCTTTTCTCCCCGAGCCTCCGCTGAAAATGGACATGTACCCAGTCGGACTCTCCCTGTTAACAAATGTAAAATAAAAAATAAAATATTTGAGGTCACATTTAGCTGCAGGTTCAAAGAGGGATTGAGTAAGTTGCTGCAGTACCAGGTTGAGGACTCATGGAGGAGTAGGGGGCCTGAGAAGGAGAGTACCTCACAAAAACATTTTGCATAGTCAATGGGAGGCAACAGAAACACCAACAAAATCCTATGTGAAAATTCGATATTGCCATTAGTTGAACCTTAAGCGTGGAGGAGCTAGCTCCTTTTTTTAAATATTAAAACTAAAAATTCAAGGATACTATGCAAAGGGGCTGAAAAATGATCATTATTTTGGCAGGCCTAGTGTGCAAATCTTTTCCATTTACTGGAGTAAGTTTATGTGTAGATGGTTTATGTGAAGATAAGAGTATTTGACGAACTGGAGAGGATAGCATAGGTTGTCTGGCTATTAATGGAACTGGAGAAGCCAGGCAGTCAGCCTAAGGTTCGATATGCCTGGATGAATCACGCCTGTCAGGTGAAACAGGAGGTCTGAAGCTGGATCAACAGTCCATGGTGGGTGGAGTAAGTTAAGCCAAAGAAAAGGGAACCAAATCTGTTGAGGCCAAAAAGGTGCAATGAGCATAACTTTGCTCTTTAACATAGCAGCTTTCTGCAGGAATTTGGAAATTAGTAGATTAGTAGATATGCATAAAGCAGAATGGGGGGGCCAGTTGTGAAGTACAGCATCCCTCGGCAATTCCCCCAGTGGGGGGGGGGGGGGATCAGGCAAAGTAGCTGCTGCATTTGTTGTGTAGGGGAGAAGCAAAAAGATTGCAGTAAGGCTGGCGCCAATGGTGAAAAATCATCTCTGCCACACTCTTGTTGAGAGACATTCGAGAGGTAGAAGAATGCACCTGCGCAACTTTGTCTGCTATCACACTGGACATCCCCGGAATGTATGTTGCTATAAGAAAGTGGTCAGATGAGATTGCCCATTGTGACATTCAGCTTCTCAACATAGGGGATAAGATTTTGTTCCTCCTTGTTTGTTGATGTACCAAACTACTGACATGTTTTCCGTTTGAACTGCAGTCGTCCCTGAGGGGAGAGCTTCTTGAAATGCCTGCAACTCTAACAGCACTGCTGTCATCTCTGAGACACTGATATGCACACTGGCCTCTACAGGGGACCAAGTCTCTTGGACAATCTTCTGCAGGTGTTGCCTCCCCCCCCACCCTAACTGGGAAGCGTCCATGGTCACTATGGCCTTGGTCTGAGGGGGAATGAAGTCGGCCAACTAGAACTTGATTTGATTGACTCCACCACCTGAGATCTCTCTTGCAAATTTGAGGGACATATATTAGAGTTAACATGGACTGAAAGTATTGACCATTGCGTGGCTAGTATCCATTGTAAAATCCTCCTGTAGAACCTGGCTAACGATATGAAAATTATCACTGCTGCCACTGATCCTAGAGCCAAAAGAACCAAACGGGCAGAAATTTTGGCACTGCAGATTGGTCCCAAGTTCCCCATTTTCTTTGGCATTAAAAAGAATCTTGAGTAAGTTCTGGATTCCATCTGGTCTGGTGAGACCTCTTGGATGACTCTCTTTTTCTAGCAGCTTTTGTATTTGAAGTGTTGCTTGTTCCCTCTGACTAGGTGGAACATTGGGGAATTTTCTTGAGATAGGAGGTGGAAGGGAAAAAGGAATTATATAGCTTCTGGAAATGGTCCTCTGCACCCATGTATCTGTTATTTATTTATTTTTACATTTAACCAGGTTAGTCCGACTGGGCCCAGAGAGCCCTTTTTCAGTGGAGACCCAAGGAGAAAAGCTCCAGCAAAGTAATTAGTAAAAATAAGAAAAAAAAACCTAACAATTCAAGTTGTAAGATACTTCACAGTACAAAAACAGAGAAAGAGAAATATACAGCAGGAATATTTACACAGCAAAAGCACAGTATTTTGAGAATGCAGTAGCAATATGTTTGAGTAATTTGGTTAGCATCAAGTTACATACAAGGAAATATAGCAAAGCCTTAAAATAAAAAATATTTTCCAATATGTAATATACAATTCAGAACATCATGGCAAAGTACATCAAAGATACATTTAACAGCACAGGTATTAACTTCAGAGAGAGTAATATGTGTAGACAGTTTAAATAGGAAATACCAGGCAGATATGTTAATTGAGAGAAGTAAAATTCATGAGGTTTCTAGCCAGTCTATCTGGTGCAGGGACAAATGACCCCCCCCCCCCCGACTGCCTCCAGAGGGAGACAATACAGCCTCCTTTCAGGAACACTGGAAGGATCTATCGAAAAAAGAATCTCTGGACCCTTGGTTCTGTGGGTCATCTCTGCCACGAGGGCAGCATCTACCATTTGAATCCCCCCGCCTCTTTGGGAATTTCCTCCACGTGTGTCCTGGAGAGGACCCTGGGACTTTTTGAACCACATTTTCCCAGCACCTCAATGATTCTTGGAGAAGGATCTTTGAGGTGCGGAAAAACACACACACATGGCAGACAGGGTCTTTCTGTCCTTTTCACACCTGGATAAAGTGTCTTTAACTTTGGGGCCAAATAAAGATGTTCCGTCAAAGTGAGCATTGATAAACGAAGACTTGATGGGCTCCACAAAATCACATAAGTGCATCCAGGTGTGCCTCCTTATGGAAATACCAGAACCCACTGCCCTTGAGGTTCCTTCAGCTGCATGTGAAACTACCCTCATGGAGGAATTGGAAATTGACTGCAGGATAGCCAACTGAGAAGTGACATATGCCTGTACCTCATCAGAAGCGGCTCCTGAAAGAGTAGCAGAAAGTTCCTTAATAAGGTCTCTCTGTAACCTGGTGAAATGCGCCAAGTAATTCAGAGAACTCAATGCAAAGGTCACTGAAGCATAAACATGCTTTCCAAATCTGTCCATTGTTCAAGACTCCTTGTTTGGTGGATGGACAGTGGAACTCTCTTCAAATAGTTCCCTCTTAGTGGCCGCCGCCAAGACCATGGCATCCACAGGTATACCTTTAGTCCGAAATTGTTTATCTTCTGGAGCTGTCAAACTTTTGTCTGGCCTCTGAGGCCTTCTATGCTTGTCAAGGCACAAAATCTATAGGGTCATCGGCGGGCAGAGTCACCCTGGAGGTAGATGGTCTGGTATCGAATGCCTCCAGGAATACAGACTCCTCAGATGAAGGGTTGCTGGACTTCCAGTTGCCGCTCTATTTCAGGATTTCAAGGATGTCGCCAAACTGGGCATCCTCAAAGTGACCATCGGAACTCTTCACGTACCTCAAAGTCCATCCCTTCTGTTACTGACTCCTCTGGGGAGTCAAAGTGCTTCCTCTTGCACATTCTCTTCTTAGGCACCTCCTCAGTGGGATGCTCTGAGGAGGTATCAGAAGAGGTGTGGACACCCTGCTGGGAAGCCTGGGGTTTTGGTACCAGCTGTCCCTGTGAATAGGATAAATGAGATTCTAAGCGAAGAGATGACAAGCCTGCCAACTGCAGATCCGAGGAGAAGGGAACTGTCTTTGTCGAGGAAGCTGACAAAGCTGTATCCATGACCCTCCTAGAGAGGAAGATGACCCCGGATCCATAAGGACAAGTCTTTCAGACCATAGTCCCTTCCTGCTCTGAGAAAACTCCCCCAAGGCCAATATCGGAGCCAAACTAACTCATGCCAAGGCCCCGAGGTGTAGAGATGGCTCCAAAAACTTCTGAGTCGACTGAGACACCCTGGAGCTGACAAAGTAGCCCCAACTCTGAGATCCCTCTGGATCCCCCGAAACCAAAGAAAGTAGAATGAGCTTGGAACACAGGATAAAGCACTTCTTGGATCTGATGTTGACGGTTCATAGGTTGGTACTAGGTTATCAGCCCTACGGCCTATACAAGCCTAGCCATAACAATTCCCTGGCTATTTCTTCCCACACTATTTACTTCCCTGGACCCCTGTCTAGCAGGGTGACTGACATGATCCCCAGGGTGAATTTCCTTTCTCCCATCTAGTCATCAAGGTTCCTTTTGAAGAGGGCCAAAGAGGCACTTTGCTTGACATGTATGGGCAATCTATTCCAAAGTCTGGGGAGTCTCTGGGTCAGGACCCTATCCCTCCAGCATGTTTTGTTTATTGTGATGACAAGGTTTAGATCCCTGGAGGGTGTGGCTCTGAGGGATTGGGATTTCTGTAGCATGTCCAACAGCTCTGGGTTTGACATGGCCTTGTATGCTGAGCAGAGATCACCTCTGAGTAGACGATATGCAACAGAGTATAGCTGGAGTTTTTTAAGGCGGTCAGCGGAGGGCATCTGCTTTAGGCCTGTGATTCTTTTAGTGAGGTATTTCTGCGGCCTTTCCAGTCGTTGCAGATGTCTTGAGAGGTACATACCAAACGGGCATTGTATTCTATAATGGGTCTAATGAGTGATGAGTACAGTGGGACAATGACCTCCTTTTTTCTGGATGAAAAGCCCTTAGTGATGAGGTGTGCCACTTAGAAGGATGTCCTGACTGTTGTGGCGATGTGGTTATCGAAGGTGAGACCACTGTCCACCTGTGTCCCTAAGTCTCTTATCACACTTTCGGTGTTTAGTGTACTGCCATCTAGATGGTAATTCACGGGTACATGTTTTTTCCCAAAGGGGATAACTAAACATTTCTTTGCATTGAGCTTGAGCCCATGGCTCTGGCACCAAGCATCTGTTTCTGTAAGGCCCTTTTGTAGAGTATCCACATCATTTGGGGATTCAATAATGGCTCCCAGTTTGCAGTCATCTGCGAACTTTGTTAGCCAGAGTCCCTTAGTGTTGGCTTGTACTTCAGAGAAGTAGATGCCAAACAAGAACGGTCCCAGGACTGAACCCTGAGGTACTCCACTTGTCTGGAGCTGGATTTGGAGTTGGCTACTTTTACAGTGTGGGTTCTATCAGTACGTCAGTTAGCAGCCCATTGGGTGATGTAGGGATTAATGCCCAGCTTAGTAAGTTTATCTATGATTCCAGAGTAGGGGATGGTGTCAAAGGCCTTGGCAAGGTCTAGATAGAAAAAAGCCAAAAAACGACAATCCAAGGGAACAGCCAGAAACCGGGAAAATGTAAAACTTTAATCCAACTGTAGCCCAATCGAAAGTACAATCGCACAGTCCACATGCCAAAAAAGGTCTAGATAGGCTGTGTGGACCACCTTACCCTTGTCCATGGCTCTGGAGACTGATTCAAAGAAGTCAATCAGGTTCAGGAGACAAGATCGGCCTTTCACGAACTCAAACTGGGTGGGGTCCAGTGTTTGAAGGTTGCCAATGTCTTTGTTTATAAGTTCCATGATAATACGCTCCATGGCCTTGCAGATAAGGCTCGTCAGACTGATTTGACGGTAGTTTCCGGGATCCAAGGTGGATTCCCCCTTGTGGAGAGGGATAACCGTAGCTCTGCGCCACTCAGTGGGGACGAAACCTGAGGTGAGGCTATGATTAAACATGACACTTGGGTGAGGTGCCAGTTCATATTGTAGTTCATGTAGTACACAGCCCGAGGTGCCAGTTCATATTGTAGTTCATGTAGTACACAGCCCGGGATGTCATCTAGTCCCATGGATGCTGTATTCTTAGCTATGGAGAGTGCGTTTTTTACCTGTGTGTCCATTACTGGAATTTCGCAATCTTCTGGTATTGAGATGGGTCATTTAGCGGGTGAGAGGGGGGTGAAGTTGGCACTGAATTGATCTCCCAGGATATTGGCAATATCCTTGGGATCAATATATTTAATGCCATTATGTTGTAGTTCAGAGCAGATCTGAGCATTGCCATCTAGATTCTTGACATGGTTGTCTTTGGAATCTTTGGCAATTTTATTTTCGTAAATAGCTTTGGATGATTTGCATCTTAGGATTTTCCTCTTTTCTGCAACAGTTTCTTCCTTTTGTTGTAAAGTTTGTTTATGGCAGGGGACCACCAGATTGGCTTCCTTTTTTTGGAGGAGAGCATCTTGGTTCTATTTGGGATGGCACGATTCATGCATGAGTGGATGTGCTTGTACAGTGCCTTAGTGTAGGATTCAGCAGTTGAACTTTCAGTTCCCGTCTGCATGGGTGTAATGAAGTTTGTCACTTCTGACTTGAGTAACATGAAGTTGGCTTTGGAGAAGTTTTTTATGGCGGTTTCCTTACTGGGGGGTGGGTGTTAAGGGTGATTAGCTTATGGTCAGACCTGACAAACAAGGGGGTGACCATAGGTGTGGAGCATCTATTTCCCATGTTAGTAATGACTAGGTCTAGGATATTGGAGCCCCTGGTGGGACTATGGATTAGTTGATCCAGGGCATTGGAATTTATGAATTCCAAGAACCTTTGGGCAAAGGTGTTGGTACATGAGTAGTTTTCCCAGTTAATGGCAGAGTAGTTAAAATCACCCAGTATTAGGGTGTTTGGTTCTATCTTAATAATTTCCAGTATGTTTAGAAAGGTGTAGTGAGAATCTTGGGGTATGGTGGGGGGATCTGTAGCAAGCGACAATTTGGATTGCAGTCTTACCTAGTGTTAGTTGCATCTGGAGAATTTCAGACGCATTGTGTTGGGCAACTAGCCTGGTGGTGTGAATATCCTTGGTGAATATTGACACTCCTCCACCTTTAGTGTTTCGGTCCTGGTTTGATGGCCGAAAAGTGTGGTAAGAGTTGTAGCCTGGTATTGCAGGGGGTGCCCTCTGGAGCCTTGAACCAGGTTCTCAGTTACTGCCCAGATATCGATGTTCTCCATTTTTAGAAGTGCCTCGAGAGAGTGCATTTTGAGGTTTAGACTTCTAGCATTGAGTAGCATTACCTTCAGATTTTGCATGCTTGTACCGGTTACAGTGGTGGTTTTGTCCTTTGAACCTTGCCTAAAAAAAGCACTACAGGGGTGGCAAGAGCCTTAGCCAGTAACCTGAATCCCAGGGGCGACAGGTGCAGACCATCTCTGGCAAAGCATCGTGGTCTGTCGATCATGTCGTCCCAGGCAGACAGATACTGGATCCCCTCTGAATGACACCAGAAGCTTATCCAATTGTTGAAGTCAATCATTTTGACCTTGTATTGTGGTATCATTCTGGGCGAAGGCAGGATGCTACTCAGGGTTAGGGTCATACCTGCCTGGGCCACATGATCCGAGAGCTCTTCCATGTCTCTTTTCATGTAGTCCAGGGAGGTACATCTCAAGTCATTCAATCCAACATGGCCAATGACAGAGTCATATTTGTACTTGTTGTGGAGTGACTTGAGTGCATGTGTTATGTGGCGGATCCTGGCACCCGACAGGCAGCTGACTAATTTTCTCCTTGTTCAACATGGTGAGTGGGACATCAGTGTGCCTGACTATACAGTCACCTATGACTAAAGTGTTGGGTATGATGTTTTGCCTTAGGGGCTGTTGCTGGGTGGCACACTGGTGTTGTGGACTATGTGACACTTTGGTTGTGATTGGTGTTTGTTTGCGTTTCAGCTTCAGAGGTCCTTGTTGCTTGGGCAGTTTACAGTTAAGGGCCTCTGCATATATAGATTTAGTGTTGCTATATGTGGGTGTTGGTGGTGTGGGTTTAGAAGGGCTATGTGTTGCTTGAGGTGTAGTGTGGGTGTTAACCTTCTCCTCTTGACTGTCTAGCACAATCTTGGGTGGAGAGAACTTTGCTTCCATTTTGGCTATGTAAGTGCATCTCTCACAGGTTGTAGAGTTTTAGATTCAGATCTAAAAACTCCAGGACTGGGGGGGGGGGCTACATAGGGGGTGTATTGGAAGGTTGGATCTCCTGATGCAGAGGGTAGAAGCTAAGAGGGCACTTGACATGCTCTGCACCGAGAGAATCTTTCTCACTAACCTCTCCAAGTCTTCTTCAGTAAGGCTCCTTGAAGAGTGAGTGGAAACTAGTGACAGGGACTTCGGTCTCTCTAAAACAGGGGAAGGGACCCTAGAAGGGACTGGGTCCACTAAAGGAGACTATCTGGTTCTCAAAATACTGGGAAATATCAGGTGTTAAATTTGATGGTTTCAGAGCCAGATCTGAATCAGTCTGATCTAAGGTAACTCCATTTTAGGTTTTGGATCAGACAGTATAGTTAGATCCGAGGTATCTCTCTCCTTTAATTTTGGATCCGAGGTCGAGGTCAGATCAAAGGACTTATTCTACTTTTGTTTAGTTGAGTTGACTGACATAAAGGTCTTTTATTAGATTTTTCTGAAGTTGTGCTAGAGGAGAGGGAAGCTCCAGACAGCGCCTTGCTAAATGAAGAGGGAAGCAACCACTTAAGGATCAATTTGTTTTTACATTCAACCAGAGCTCCAGGGCAGTAAGCGTAACATATCGCACAGTTTTTCTGTAGGTGGAGTGAAACCAAACAATACACACAAATTGTGTATTGAAAAAGGAATCTTGTGTCCACATTTCTCAAATTTTTTTTAAACCCATCTGGCTTTTATTTTTATCCTCCATAACAAAGAAAAAAAATTTAGATAGACAGTTTACCAAAGGAAACAATTTTTAAATAACAGAATTTTTTTTTAAAGGATAGCGAAAAAGCAGGAATACCAACAATGGTATTAGAGAATTACAGAATTGTAGAGGAAAGTATATTAATGATACTATAGGAAAGAGTATAACTGTACTAAAACAGGGGAAAGAGCTCAATAATGCAAGAAAACTAAGATTTAGAAAGAATTAGAAATATAAATACTCAAATATAAAGCTAGGAATATAAAAAAAAAGCAGTTATGTCTTACCATAACGTTCCATCTGTGTTGTTGATCTTCTATCATTCATCAAAGATGGGTTCGGCTCCGAGCTCTCTGAACCAAATCGGCCTAATACCAAGCTTGCTCCAGCCAAAAACTCTCGAGCTAAGCTTCTAACCATAATGCCCTTCTCCCTGTTACCTCAGAGTTTGCCCATGTTGTACTAGTAAAGCAGAGGCCATTTCTGCACAAATGCCCTAAGTCACCACTTGGACCCAAAGTATCCCCCAGGAGCCTTTGGTGGGGGAAGGAAGGTGGGAAGTGATGAATGAAAGAAGAACAAAACAGATGGAATGTTATGGTAAGACATAACGTCTTTATCTGATGTTGTTAATCTTTCCATTCATCACTGATGGGTCAGAATCCCCGGCTACCTTGTGATCCTTGGGCGGCCCTTATGGAAGAACATTCCTGAGCACCACTGAGCCGACGGCAGCTCTCCCTCTGGAGACCACATCCAATTTGTAATGATTGATATAAGTGTGGGGTTTAGCCCGAGTGGCTGCTGCACAGATATCCACAGAAGCTCTGGAATGGAAGGCCACAGATGTTGCCATAGATTTAGTAGAATGGGCTTTAACATTCTGTGGCAAAGGTTCTTTTGCAAGTGAATAAATGTAGCATATGCAGTCCCTTTAACATTTTGACAATGTGACCTTGGAGACAGAATTTCCCATTCTAGGCCCAGAGAAGGAAATTAAAAGGTGGTCAGTTTTACGTATTGCTTTGGTCCTATCTAAATAAAATCTCAATTGTCTGTGCACATCCAAGGAATGCAGACAATAATCCCCTTTATTAGAAAAATTCAGGACAAATACTGGCAAATCAATACACTGATTGATGGAAAAGTTAAAAACAACTTTGGGAAGGAAAGATGTATTTGTCCTGAGTGACACTCTGTCCTTGTGGAAGATTAAATAGGGGCTTTTGGTACATAATGCCTGAAGCTCAGAAATTCATCTGGCTGACGTGACGGCTACCAGGAAGAGGGATTTCCACGACAAGAATTTGAGGTCACACTTAGGCTCAAATGGAGGTGGAGTTAAAGACTGGAGAACTAACGTGAGGTTCCACAGCTCTATAGGTTGTCTGATTGGAGGCTTAATGTGGGAGACCCCTTTGAGAAAATGTCTTTCCTAACCGAAGCAAGATGAGAGGAGAATCATCCAACCCATTATGATAGCTTGAGATAGCCACTAGATGTACTCATATGGTAGAAGCTGCGGCTCCCTCTTCGAAGAATTTAGACAGGCATTGTAAAACTGCTGTGACTGGAGCGGAGTATGGATCCAGCATCTTTTTCTTTGACCAAATAGAGAACCTTTTCCATTTGTCTAGATATAATCTTCTGGTGGATGGTTTATGAGAGGCCAGAAAAATGTCATGAACAGGTGAGGTGAGGTCTTCCTGCCTGGCGATTAACAGAAGTGGAGAAACCAAGCTGTCAGCTTGAGACTGGATAGGTTCAGGTGACTCAACCCTGGGGGGGTGAGAAATTAGATCTGGAAGAGGGTCCAGAATCCACAGTCAACGTAAAGATGAGGCCAAAGGAAGGGGAACCAAACTTGTCGAGGCCAAAAGGGGGCTATGAAGATCACTTTGCATTTCAGCCAAATAGCTTTCTTTATAAAGTGGGGTATCAGCAGAATGGGCGGGATAGGCATATAGCAGTCCCATGGAACAATCGTGAATCAGAGCATCCCTCGGGGACTTCCCCTTGGGGGGAATAGGGCAAAATAGCTGCTGCATTTGTTGTTTGATGGGGAGGAGAATAGGTTGCAGCAAGGCTGGCCCCAACGACTGAAAAGTTTCGCCGCTACATCAGGACTGAGGGACCACTCGTGAGGCAGGAGAATACACATCTGCTCAACTTCTCTGCAATCACGTTGGAAATCCCCGGGGTATGCATTGTTATCAGAAAGCGGTTGGAAACTATCGCCCAATGCCATATTCTCATGGCCTCTCGACACAGGCGATAGGACTTGGTTCCTCCTTGCCTGCTGATGTAACAGACTACTGACATGTCTAACTGAATTGCAATCGTTCCAGAAGGAAGAACAGGTTGGAATGCTTGCAACACTAACAGCACCGCTCTCAGTTCTAGAACGCTGATATGCAGGTTGGCCTCCAACGTGGACCATGCGTCTTGGACCATCTTTCCCTGGAAATGGCCCCCCACCCTATTAGGGAAGCATCCGTGGTCAGAATGGCTTTGGGCTGGGGGGGGCTGCTGGAATGGGCGGCTCCAAAGTTCTATGTCTGGCCTAATCCACCAAAGAAGGTCCTGCTTGCAAGAATTGGTTATCTGAATTTGAAAGCATGGAGGTGGCAATTTGGAACCCATTGAGAGAGTAGAAGCCATTGAAGTATTTGCATATGCAGTTTTGCAAGCGGCACTACTGGTATGGAAGCTGCCATGGATCCTAAAACCTGAAGAACCTCTCTCACCGAGACTTTGTTCTGACAGAGTATCACCTGAAGTTGAAACCTCAATCTCTGAATTCTGTGAGCTGGGAGCGACACCAGACAAGAGCCAGTGTCGAAGACTGCTCCAATGAATTCTATGTCCTGGACTGGAGCAAGATTGGATATCTCCCAGTTTACAGTTATCCCCAAAAGTTTTGCCAGGGAAAGAGTGCATTGTAGGGCTGTTACCAGAAGATGCTTGGTGGGGGTAGTAAGGAGCCAATCTTCCTAATATGGAAACACCCGGAATCCTTGTAGTCTCAAGTGAGCTGTAACCACTGCCATGCACTTTGTGAACACTGTGGGGGCTGTAGTGAGTCTGAACGGTAGGGCACGAAACTAGTAATGATTGGCTCTTAGCCGGAAGCGAAGTAGACTGATGAAGCATTTGTCCATTTTGATGTGGTAATACGCATCCCGGAGATCTACAGAGCACAACCAATCGCCTTACCTTAGAAAGGGGAGAATGGACTGAACCGTGACCATCCAGAATTTGGTTTGGGCAATAGACTTGTTCAAATTGCTGAGATCCAGAATGGGTCTCCAGTCCCCTGTCTTTTTTGGCACCAAAATGAATCTTGAGTAAAATCTGGATCCGCACTGGTCTGGTGGGACTAATTGGATGACTCTTTTTTGATACAGCTTGTTTATTTCTGCAGCTGCTTCTTCCCTTTGATTGGGTGGAACATCGGGAAGTTATGTTGGACGTTTTGGATAAGTGATGAGGGGAAAGGAGTAACCTCTTGTTATGATCATCTGCACCCAACTACTGGTGGTTATTGAATGCCAGACAGCATGATGCAGAGAAAAACGACCCCCGACTGCTTCCAGAGGAAAACAATCGGGCTGCACTTCAGGAGCACTGATAAGGCTGCCCAGAAAAAGAATCCCCGGGTCCCCGATTACATGGACGCCCTATGCCTCGGTAGGGACATCTTCTAGAACTGTCACCCCCTCTGCCCCTGGGGGTATCATCACCACGTGTGGCACGAAAAGGACCCTGAGATTTTTTGTGCCACATTTTGCTACTCCTCTGGTTCCTGGAAAAGGAACATTGAGGAATGGAAAAACATAGACCTATGGCAGACAGGGTCTTACTGGCCTGCTCACAGCTGGCCAATGTGTCCTTCACCTTGGGGCCAAAAAGGGAAGATGCTTTGATGGGAGCATTCAGGAAGGAAGACTTGAAAGGGTCCATGAAGTCACTGAGGCGCATCCAGGCATGGAGTCTCAAAGGTTTACCTTTACATAGTTGAAAATCATATTGCCGATCGTCCTGTTCTGCAAACCGAAAGGACGAATTCTGCATGTCAGACGTCACTGAAGTTCGAAACTCAGCAAATCAAACAGCAGATTCGTTGAGTTTCAAACTACAATGTCGAACACACAATGTAATGCAGGGGGGCAAGCCCCCTCCTGCACCCCCCACTTTAATATTCTAACTCCCAGATCGCATTACAGTGGGGAAAGGGTCCATTTCCCGATCCCCACTACACTGCAATCTGCACCCAAAATGCCGAATCTGCAATGAGTGAATGTCACTGTGCATTTGCTCACTGCACATTGAAAGCATTTTTTTTCGACTTTTCAAAATCTTGAAAAAGTCCTTTTGAACTTCTGGCGTTCTCACATGTGCAGTACACACATATAAAGTTAAACCGTCTCATAACCATGCTTGAACCCGCAGCTCTAGCCACCCCTTCGGTTGCATGTGAGAGCAACCTTATGGACGAATTGGAGATAGATTCCAGGGTTGCGAGCTGCGAGGCAACTCAGACACCTGTCCTGCGAGTGTTCCACAGAGTTTGGAAACCAAGTCTCTTTGGAGCCTCGTAAAATGTGCCAAGTAATTCAGGAACCGTATAGCAAAGGTCGCTGAAGCTAAAACTCGCTTCCCTAATCTGTCAATGGCCTGGGACTCTCTGTTGGGCGGGAGAAAAGTATGACTCTCTTCGGCGAGATCCATTTCATGGCCGCCGCCATCATAGCATCGACTCATAGACCTCTGGACCAATGAGGGTTTTCCTCGGGGGTAGAAAGTATCTCGTCAGGTCTCCAAGGGATCGACTCAACAGAATCAGGGTTCTTCCAAGCGCATTACACCATAAGTTGTACTAGCTCGTCTACAGGCGGGGTCACCCAAGAGGTAGATGGCCGGGAACGGAAAGCCTGCAGAAACACAGACTCCTCGGAAGAAGGATTAGTGGACTTTCAGTCACCCCTCTGTTTCAACATTTCAAGGATCATGGGGTGATTGTGGGGACACATCACTGTCATTGAAATCCATGTCCTCTGAGACTCTTCAGGAGAGTCTATGTGCTTCCTCTTGCAAGATGTCTTCCATGGGGGCTTCTGAGGAGGACTCTGAAGAGGGGGTACCCTGCAATGGAAGGTCCTGCAGCTTTCTGGCCTGGTGTCCTGGGGAAGTGGCCTGTGACAGCTGTAGCTCACTGGGAGAGGTCTGGGGTTCCGACGTCAGCAGAATGCTTCCAGATGCAAGTGCCCTTCTCCATAACTCGGAAAGCAGGTCTGTCCGAAGAGGGATGGGAGCCCGGAACTGAAAAGGACAACCTTGGAACTGGGGTCACACCCTGCTCCGAACATGCTCCCAAGGATGGAGCCTCAAGCAGGATTGGTGCATACAGGACACCCAGCACAGAGGACAGAACCGTAGAAACACTTGGAACCGTGCTACGAACAGAGAAGCCTGCAGCCCAATCACGGGGTTGAGGAAGGCCCAGTTTAGCGGGGACTGATGGCCAAAGAAACAGTCCCAGAGCCCCAGTGAGGTTCACTACAGGTGCCGAGATAGGGGGATTCCAAAAAGAACATTGAGCAGAAGACTTTGGAACTGGTATGGTCAAAGGAGGAAAGTAGGATGGAGTCCACGGAGAAGTTATCCCAAGTCCTGCAGGAGGATGGGTCCTAGAAGGGGTGGTTATCCCCCTGGCTGTCAATAGCTGGTCCACAAACACACCACATCAAGTTCTGAAAGGCTCCTGGTGAATCTAGTGGATACTCCTGATGGGGAGTCTGGTCATTCTAAGGACGGACTGTACACCTATCCTAGAAATGGATCTGTAGATGGAGAGTATCGGGTCCGTGATGTGGAATCTACTGGCACCAACGACTTAAGTTTGGAGACCGGAAGCAGTGGTGTCAAATTTGTATTTATCAGGACCGTAAAAGGGCTCAGTGCCGAAGGAGCACTCGGAGCTGACGCGGAAGGTTCAGTCATAATTGCAGAGATAGGAATCAAAGACATGCATGGTGCCGAATCGGCACTCAGTGCCAAAGTCATAGTAGCAGTTGTGAGGTTGATAGTCAATGCCGGAGACAGTATCGGAGCCAAAACTGACGCCAACATAGGAGCAGTCATAGCTGGAGCGGAAGAGGTCGGTGCCGACAAGGCACACTTATGCTCCAAAGATAGCTTTGGCACTTTAGGCTTGACAGATTTGCCATGGTCACCAGGTGGCAAAAAGGGAACTGAGTGGGACCTTTTCTTAACCTTGATTGGAGAGGATGAGACCTCCATCACAGAAAGGGCCTCTGAAAAGGGCGACTTAAGTAGGCCCTTCAGAATCAACTTATTCTTGCGCTCATTCAAGGTGCACTGACTGAAACTTTGACAAATCACACAGGGGGGTCGCACCGATAGATGGGGCACCCCGAAACAATAAATATCATCATCATGGGAGTCACTATTCGGAAGTTTACCCTTACATGAAGCACACTGTTGAAAACCCGATGTGCCCTTTTTATCAGACATCATGAAATTTACACACAACAATCCAGGTAGAATACTAGAGAAAAATTTCATACTCTACTATTTCTAAGTCTAAACTATCTAAATATACACTAAATCTATGAAATATGTCAGAAAACACACAACTAGTTAGTTAAAGGGAAAGCGAGAAGAAATACCAATGATGGTAATCAAGAAATACCACAAGGGTAGGGAGAAAAGGCCGTACCACCAATGGTACCTAAAAAGTTTACCAAATGAGTAGAAACAGAGTGAAAGGTCTATATATAGCTGTAAGATTACAGGAATATCAATATAAATCACAAGTGAAAGGAAAAATGACAAAATATCCTGAGAGATATCAAAAAGTTTTCACTTAGCTGAGAGCTCGGCTGAAACGCGGCTTTACGGCTATGCAGCAAACGAGATCTGAGGTAACAGGGAGAAGGGCACTATGGGTAGCTTAGCTTGAGAGTTTTTGGCTGGCGTGAGCTTGGTATTAGGCCGACTCGGTTCCGAGGGCCCGGAACCAAACCCATCAGTGATGAATGAAAAGAAGATTAACAAAGTACAGTTGTGTACACTTACCAATAAATGTGTATTCACTGTTGCAGTCATTACATTTGGGTTATCTGCTTGCAGGTATCCTTCAGTCGGCCTGATTAACAAAGTCTTGGGTCCTGCGTCGGTTGCTGTCCCTTCTTCCATGACGTCAGGTCGTCAGGGGTATAAAACATGCAGCAGACGCCATTACATCAGTTTTTCTTGCCCTAGATGTCAGGTGCCCCCCTAATGGGAAGCAATTAAATATAAAAGTACAAAGATATACCTCCAACATAAAAGCAAATACACCAAAAAGGCTTTTAAGCATAGTAAAGGAAAGTAGAGGTATAGTCAAAAGAAGTTAGGGGGCTGGAGGGAGGGTAACCAGGACTGCAACAGTGAAGACACTCTAACATCTATATTTATGGTAAGTATAAACAACTGTACTATGTTCTTCGTGTTTCACTGTTGCAGTCTTTACATTTGGGTAGATTCCCAAAGCTATGGTTGGGAGGAGGAATTTAGATAGCATTAGGGCCAGCTATAAGGCCCTGCAAGACTGCAGTGGCAAAGCCAGCTCCGGATTTAGAGAAAATTGGCAAATGATAATGCTTGGTGAAAGTATGTACAGAACTCCAGGATGTCCCTGGTAGGGACGCCTCTGAGAAAGACTGCAGTGGTAGATGCAGCCCTGGTGGAGTGAGGTCTGATCCCCTGGGGGATAGGTTTTCCATGGTGCTTATAGCAGAAATCAATGCAATGGCTTATCCATTTAGAAATGGTTTGCTGTGGAATAGCCTTCCCTGCAGCAAATGCTACCAGCAGTTGTTCAGATTTCCTTTGAGGTTTAGTCCTGTCCAAGTAGAATCTAAGTTGTCTGTGCACATCTAAGGAATGCAGTATCCGTTCCCCTTTATTCTGTGGATTGGGAAAGAAGGTTGGCAAATTAATGGGATGATTATGAGCCACACTGGATACCACCTTGGGCATGAAGGATGGATTGGTTCTGAGGGACACCCTGTCTGCATGAAAGATGATGAAAGTCTCCACTGCCATAAGGGCCTGTAATTCAGATACCCTTCTTGCTGAAGTGATTGCTAAAAGGAAAGCTGTTTTCCAAGAAAGAAATTTTAAGTCTGCAGTAGTAGCTGGCACGAAAGGAGGTAGAGTGAGTTTCTCCAAGACAAAGTTAAGGTCCCAGGCTAGGGTTGGAGCTCTTGTGGGTGGCCTCAAATTTTAGGCCCCTCTGAGGAACTGCTTGAGCAGTGGATGAGAAAAGAGGGGAGGTTCTGTGTTATAATGAGCTGAAATGGCTGAGGCATAGATTTTAATAGAGGAAAAAGACAGGCCCTTGTGAAGCATCTCAGTTAAGTATTGTAAAATCTGAGGTAAATTGGGCGAAGCTGTGCTCATTCCTTGAGCTTGGTTCCAGGCACAGAATCTTTTCCATTTTTCAGCATAAGATTTTCTAGTACTAGGCCTCCTTGCCTCTAAAATGATATCCATCACTGGTTTGCTGAGGGATGGTAAAAGCGAGATAAAGTAATTAGCCAGGCTGCAAGGTTCAGTGTTGGAAGCTGAGGGTGCAGAATCTGGTTCTCCGGCTGAGACAACAGAGAAGGAGTCGGAGACAGGTGCCATGGAAATAACCATGACACACTGCGCAGGAAGGGGTACCAGTGTTGGCGCGGCCAGTCTTGAGCAATCAAAATCATCCTTGGTTTGCCCTGTTTGATTTTTAGTAGTACTTTGGAGAGCAGAGGCAGGGGGGGGGCATAAACTGATAGGTTTTTCCAGCTGAAGGACAGAGCATCCACTTTCCAGGCTTGTTTGTGGAGAGTCCCTGTGCAAAATTTGTCCAATTGATAGTTCTAGGGAGAGGCAAACAGGTCTATATCTGGGCTCCCCCATTTGCTTGTCAACATGTTGAAAATCCTTGGTTCCAGTTTCCACTCATGTGGGTCCATGAGGTTTCTGCTTAGTCCATCTGCCAGTGTATTTAATTTTCCAGGCAGGAACTGAGCTTGTAGGTGCACTTGGTAGCTGAAGGCTGTGTTCCACAATGCCATGGTTACTCTGCAGAGGGGGTAAGAATGTGTACCGCCCCCTGCTTGTTTATGCACCACATAACTGTGGCGTTTGTCTGTGTTTACCATTAGTTGTCCTGGAAGAATGTGGTCCTTGCAGGCTGTCAGAGCATTCTGTACAGCTAACATTTCTTTTTGACTGATATGCAGGTGCATTTGACTTGGATTCCCCATTTGCCCTGAATGCACTTCCCTGCCAGGTGAGCCCCCCATGCATAGTCTGATGCGTCTGTTAGGGTTTGGGTGGCAGGGGGTGGTGTGAAAGGTAGTCCCTTGCTTTGGTGGCAGGCCTCTGCCCACCAAAGGAACTCTAGGCGTAGGCAAGGTATGATAGGAATTCATTGTTTCTAGGTCTTGAGAATGTTGACACCATAGGCTTTTTAGATACCACTGTAGTTTCCTCATATGCAGTCTTGCACATGGAATTAGAAGAATGCAGGAGGTCATGAACCCCAAGGCTTGCAGTATTTGTCTTGCAGATAGCAGGGTTTTTGTGGCCACTTGTTTGAAATAGGTTGTCAAATTAATTTGTTTCCCTGACATGGGGTAAGCCATCTTGGAAGTTTATTCAAGCTTGCTCCCAGGAATATAATTTGTTGACAGGGTACCAGGTGTAATTTATTTTCGTTTATGGTGTACCCCAGACAAGTTAGAACCTTTTGTACAAAGGCCAGATGATTCAAAAGTATGTCCTGGCTTTCTGCCTGAATTAGGCAATCATCCATGTATGGGTATATTTGAATATTTCTTTGCCTACAAAATGCAATAACTAGAGCTAGGCACTTTGTGACTATCCTGGGTGCAGTAGATAAGCCAAAGGGCAGTGCAGAGAACTGATAATGCGTGTAGCCTGCTTTGAAGCGTAGGTATCTTCTGCAAGATTCCCTGATTGGGATGTGCAGGTATGCTTCTTTTAAATCTAGTGTTGCCAACAAGGCATCTTTGCCTAGCATAGGAAGTAATTGGTGAAGAGTCAGCATCTTGAATTTTGGAATCTCCAAAAAGGTGTTTAGAGTAGACAGGTCCAGGATATGACACCATGAAGTGTCTTTTCTGGGTACCAGGAAAAGTCTTGAGTAGAAACCTTGTCCCTTTTCCTCTTCTGGTACCAGTTGAATAACCCCCATGCTTAAGAGAGAAAGTACTTGTTTTTGGGCCTCTGCCCACTGATTTGGGGGAAGGTCCAGCCACCCGGTTGGTGTTGGCAACGTGTGGAAGTGAAATCCGTATCCCTGGGACACTATATTTAAAACCCATTTGTCCTGAGTAATGAGTTCCCAATTCTTTGCATGAAGAGCAATCTTTCCCCCGAAGAGGGCAGTCAGCTGATAAGTGCTTGGAAATTTTAAAAGGAAGTCACCGAGACAGTTTACCATAGGGGGGAGTCTTATTCCCAGATTTGGAAGTGGAGGCCCCCCACTGCTTAGTTCTGTGTCCCCCCTGGGACTGAAACCTGGGGTTTTTGCTGTGTCTGGGTTTGGCTGGGTTGGAAAGGACCAATTCTTAGAGGGCCAATGTCTACTAAATCTAGGAGGCTGAGCTTGTAAAAAAATATTTAACAGTTTGCATAGATTTAGCTTTATCTTCCATCTTTTTAAGAACTTCCTCAACCTTGTTGCCAAACAGGCGGTCCTGATTTAGAGGAGCATCCAACAATTTAGCTTTAACATGATCAGGCAAAGACTGCTCCTTAAGCCAAGCATGCCTTTTGAGCACAGACCCAGTAACAGCAGCCCTGCAAGAGGCCTCTAATGAATCAAAACCACATTGCAAAGTATGCTTTCCAACTTGTTCAGCAGAATGCATTAAATCCTGTAATTCTTTATTTTCCACACAGTCAGGAATCAACATCATTTTCTGTTTAAGCAGTCTAATAACATGTTGCTGATACTTTAACATATGAAACTGGCAGTTTAAAGCCCTAATGGCCAAGGTTGCAGAAGTGTAAACCTTCTTACCCCATCTATCCAGCACCCTGGAGTCTCTATCAGAAGGGGTAAGATTTTTAGCAGTAGAAGCCTTAATGCCCTTGGGCCCCTGTGAAATAGTCTCTGGATCTGCAATAGGATTTTTAAAAAGGAACTTGTGGGACTCAGGGACCCTGTAGTATCTGTCAGGGTTTCTTGAAGCAGGAGGCAGGGAATCAGGGGCCAAAGTAGATTCCGAAAAAGCATCAACAATGTCTGGTACAGGAGGAATAGCTAAAGGCCTATGCTGAGGTAGGAGAAGGAAATCCCTAAGCCTCTTTTTTGAATCAGAAAAATCCTGGCTTTCCCAGTGGAAATGCTCCCTTAGAGTATGTAATGTTTCCCCAAAAGAAAAATCCTCAAGAGGGGAAGCAGACTGAATGGAGTCCTCTGCATCAGAATCTTCATAAGTACATGAGGGCAAATCCAGATCATCAGAAGAATCAGAAACAGAATCCTGATCAGAAGATTCATAATCAACTTCAGTCCTAGGCTTCTTAGAAGGGGGGGGGGGAGGTTGGCTACCCCTGATTAGAGTTATTAGATCTTCAGCCATTCTTATCAATTGTTTTTTAGGCATAGAGGCCTGAGCATGTGGCCTGGGCGTCGGTTTTTTAGGCATGGATCGAGATTTAGGCCTAAGCAAAGAAGGAGGCATCTGTTTAATATGCAAGTCCTTAGGCCTGAATACACCCTCAGAAGCCGGAGCCTGCACAGTGGCTCCAGACCCATCCAAGGTGGAGACATCCGCGGGTTCCATAATTGAAGCATCTAGCAGCATACCGGACTCCGAATGAGTCTCAGTAGAGACCTGTGAATTAGAAGTAGTGGGTATCAGGGGCTGCAAAAGCACCTCACTGAGTACAGGCGAACTGGTGACTGGCTTAGGAATAGCGTCGTCGGCAGTTTTGGACCTCGGCAGCCTGTCTCTGTCTATCTTTGCGTTTTTTCGGAATCCTGGTAGTCGGATAGTTAACCAACGACATTTCTGGATAATTAAACCGAGAACCGAAATATTTAGAGGCTAAAATATACCGACGACGGATAGTGCGCTGATTAAATAAAGCACAAAACTGACAGCAAGGTACATTGTGGTCAGGGCCTAGGCAAGGAATACAGTACGAATGAAAATCTTTATGAGGTATTTGCTTTCCACAAGTAATGCAATTATTAACTTTTACTGACATTGGTAAGGAGCAAGAAAAAGTTTCCCCAACGGGGTACTTGGCTTTAGTTGAAGACTTTGGTTCTGAAACTCGAAAATGAAAATTTCAGTAGTCGGCCGACCGGTACTTGCGAACTGCTTCTGCTTCGGGTACCGCACGGCAAGAAAGACTGATGTAATGGCGTCGGCTGCATGTTTTATACCCCTGATGATCTGACGTCATGGAAGAAGGGACAGCAACCGACGCAGGACCCAAGACTTTGTTAATCAGGCCGACTGTGGGCTACCTGCAAGTAGATAACCCAAATGTAATGACTGCAACAGTGAAACACGAAGAACATCACATATATTGTTTTTGAGAAAAACACTTATCTGCTCAAGAGAAGCTGGCACCACATCTTTCACTTTCAAGCAGCAAACAAGATCTGAGGTAATTGGGGTTGGTGCATTGTGGTTAAGGGAATAGCTCAAGAGTTTCTGGTTGCCATGAACTTTTGCAATGACTGAGTCAGATCCAAAGGATCGAATCCAAACCCATAAATTGAGGATAGAATGAAAACTGACATCAGACCTTCTGTTTTTCCTATATAAAAACTTTCACAGGAGAGGCATGCTGCAATGTATATGACCACTTTTGTATGACAATCAAAGTGACTTTGATAATAAGTTGTGTTGCCATCAACACCAACAAAAGTTGAATCATTGATGTGTTTACATGCCTTACACCTTCTTGGCTGGCCTAAACACAGTAATGGAAATCATAGCTGCTGCAGTCAGCATAGGACTGTTAGCAACAAATACTAGTTAGCAGTCTTGCAGAATATCTTGGAAATAATCAGGAATGGAGAGCAACTGTACATAAAATAGTCTTCCAAATCCAGCAGGAAATTAACTCTATGCACTCTGTTCTGAAGAACTTCTAGAATATCGAGAGAGAGAGAGAGAGAAAGAAGCCTGGACATCGCCCCTTCTTGCTTAAATGCAGGATATAGGTGTCCATGCTCCTTGAATTGTATTCACTTTCCTTGATGTGCAGGCAGAAATGTCCACAGATCTAGTATGAGAGCTCAGAACTCTAATCTGTTCATATTCAGTTATGTTTCTTGTTCTGATCAGTGGCAGTACCAGATACATTCTTACATTTACCAAGTGAGCTATGAGGTGACTCTTCTTGGTTGGTATAGGCCTAGATTTACCCTTCCCTTTAACTACAATTCATTATTTTTCTTGGAAACTCTTAGAACTGTGCACACCATGATGGTGAACTTTATGAGTTTAGGTAGCTCACAATTTAAGTGTGCCTAGCCTCTATGGCTGCCAGTTCATCCCACCACTAAGAAAGAACACTTTTAGTAAATCAAGAAAAACAATGAGAACTTTACACCATCACAAAGATAAATAAATATCCATGTACCTAATTTACATGGAATTCTTACCACCAGTAGCTGGACAGAGGTGTTGTACAAACTGACAGTTATGGCAGAAGGGTATCTATAATCCACCGAGAATTGCCCTCTCATAGAGAAACTGGTACACTAAGAGTATTTCTTTTACATCTAATAAACATACCTGTTACATCTAACATCAGGGCCCTTCTTGGTGGGCCTATGATTAGGTACAATGCCAAGCAGTAACACTCCAGGTAAGCAAACGCTGGAGGAAAGCAAAGTGGTGAAGAGGACCAGGAAGAGGACTCCTGGATTACTATGGTAATAAAGGAAGCCTGTGCCCTGACGACAGGGCAAGGCAATAATGATTGGTGAAGGTGTGAAATAAAAATGAAGTGGCTGTGGTACTAGCAGCTGCAATGAAAGTGGAATGACCTCTGACAGATGTATTTTCCAAGACACAATTTGCCCTCTGGTGTTAACAGATAACACTGTTTCCATTTTGCATGGAAAGATTGTGCTCAGCAAATGCTTGCCCTTCCCTCTCCAGAAGAAAGGATATGAACAGCAGTTCAGTCTTCTAAAGTCATGGACTTCGGGTAGAACTTCAGCTTTAGGTGCATAACCAGTGTGCAACAGGGCTCTCTCTCATTGTGTTTCTGCCCCTGAAAAGAATGTGAGATTAATTAACTGGCTTAAGTACTGTACTAGCACAACTTCTTTGAGGAGGGGTTCAGTCTAAGGGAGATCTAATGCTTAGGAAAGACCATATTCAATTCCCTACAGATAAGTATCTCAGGTTCTGACATGCTGGTTTGTAGTGGTGACTTCCCAAGATATGAACTTCAATGTTTCTAAACCAGAGGGTCTGAACAAGGGATGAAGAAGCCTTTCAATCATAATGGAAGGGGGTCTTTAAAGGAGGGCAAAGATGCAGAGACACTTTAAAGAACTACTTTTAACACTCTATACTGCCCAAGTCCTGTCTTATGAAAGGCCATAATGGTCAGAAATACACATATATAGAGACCAAAATCATACTTTGTAATTAGTGCAGCATAAACTACCTTTCTATCCATATGAAGAACCTCTTTCACTTGGCAGAATACATGTCAGGGGAAAGACTTTCTGGCAACTTCAATGAATTTTGACATATGTCAGAAATTGAGATAGGATATGATGGATGACAGCAGGACACAGATCCAGATGTGGAGCTAATTGTCACACCAACTGAAGAGGACTTCTTGGCTTAAACTGGGAAGGCTTCTTATCTTGTCAGGGGCATGAACCTGAAAAATCAAACTTTTTAGACCACAAAGGGGCTACGAGGAAGTATTAGTCTTTCATTACTGAATTTTGAGATCAGGTTTGGAAGAAAAAGGGATAGGAAGGAGAACAGGAATCTTTCCTGCCATGAAGCAGCGCTACCTTTCTTTGCCCTGCCCATGCTGAATAGAGTGAAACAGTGGGAAAATCTCATTCTCCTGAGAAACAAATACATTGATCTCCAGGGTTCTCTAACTTTAAGAAAATATGAAGACCACACAATTTCCCAAGTTTTAACTTCAGCAAACAACTTGGGGGTGGGGTGGTTCAGGGGGTCTCTATCAGCAAGTTCACTTTATTTAGACTATGAGCTGCTGAAGGGGTAATGCCTCTATCTATGTCTCTCTGCTATTCTTGTGCTGCCTCCTTACATAAAAGGATATGGTTGAGTGCTGTCTTACTTTTCTTAGATACCGTACAATAAACTGGTTCTCATAACAGATTAGTAGATGGCAATAGAAACAGCTTTTCTTCTAGAGGACACTGTGCAGCTTCTAATGATTTACACTGACTACTTACCATGAACCATTAATGAGCAGAAATGACTTCCTTCCCTAGTAAAGTGCTCATCATCAGGACTTGCAATAGATTTAGCTGCAAGAATGAAATACTTGCCTTTAGACTGGTGGGGATGCACATTATTGCTGTGATCAGCAGCAAATATCTATAAACAAGTGGTGGCTCTGTAGCTGTGAATACCTTATAGTGCAGTGCAGCACATGCATCATAAAGAATGCTGCAGTCATGAAACACACTACAACAGAAGGTTCTCAGTTTGGAACTTTTGAGAGTCCTTACCCAGATATCAAAGGCATGATCTCCAGGGCTCTTTCAACAGGCAGTAGTAACCAGTACTGGAGAATGTCTAACTCCCGATCATTAAAAGAAAGTCTTTGTGATGGGATCAAAAAGAATTACTCTCAGTTTAAGGTCATTCCCTGGGACCACAGCCAAAGTAGTAACTACTCCTCAGATACCAACAATGGGCAGATGGGCCAGGGAGGAGAACACGTGGAGTTTTTTTCTCCTACAAGGTATTTGTTACCATGGTTAATGCAATGGTGGTACTGTCAAGTACAGAAGAGAAATCAGATTATAGTGATTTGCAATGGAAATGGTGCTTGTGCACAAAAAAATAAGCAAGCAAACAAACTCGCCCAAAGAAACCAGGCATGTGTGAAAAAGCACACCATGTCCTTTGACATCACACAGCTTCCCTGCAGCACCATGTGTATCACCCTGTGAAGTCTGAACATCAGGAGATCAATGAGGCAGATGCATTCACTGATGCTGAGGACCAGAACAGGAAAAAAGAACCATTCTTGCACTTTCAGAGCTAAAAAGACAATAGTAGAATCCTTGATAATATCTTGATATTTGCCAGGATGTTTTATAAACACAGATACTGGGGATGGTTTACTAGCCTCCATGATATGTTGACTCAGACTGTTTCTACCTCATGATGTACAATCTACTGTGGGTGGCCAGGGTGGTGCAGCGGTTAGCATTGTCGCCTCACAGCAAGAGGTTCTCTGGTTCGATCCTCGGCTGGGGTGCCTTCTGTGTGGAGTCTGCATGTCCTCCCTGTGGTCACATGGGTTTCCTCCCACCTCCCAAAGACATGCTGTAGGTGGAGTGGACATGCTAAATTGGCCCTAGGTGTGAGTGCGTGCGCCTTCTGTGGAAGGTTGGGCGCCGTGCTAGCAACTCGACACCGTAAAACTCCACTGCCAATCATGAGCGGACAGGTGATCCACTGTGGCGACCCCTAACCGGGAAAAGGCCGAAAGAAGAAGATGATGATGTACAATCTACTGTCCCTAAATGCTGTCATATTTAAAATATATACTCCCCTTATTACATCCCTCCTTTCTTCTAGTTATAAAATAAGCTGTTGAAATGCACTCTAGGAGGTAGGATGTATTAGACTGATCATTTTAAAAATAACTTTACTCTAGACATTTTATGGATCTTTATATCAACAAGGTCTTCCTGTACACATTCTGAAAAATATTTTAATAAATGCAACTTTTCAGCTTTTACTATCATGATCAACTCTGAAACTGTATATAAACCACCCTTGTTTCTTCTGCTTTCTTACAACCCTGAAACATTTTAATATGTCGTTTTCTGAATATTTGATGTTGCTTTAGAGATGTTTCTTTCTGCTCTAGAACTTTGCTTGAAGACACAGCTAAAGCAGCCTCTCTCAGCATCTCCGGACTATCACAGAAACCACAGAAAAAAGAAGTTATGTACTCAAGTGGTAGCATAATATGTGAATATTGAATTGTTTTCTATGCAGTAGCACTTCATTATTATTACATCATGAATTTATGCCTTTTGAAACATTTAATGGAAATATGTAATTATATATACATTTTTTATTTTTTTAAATGTTACATACATATGTTTTATGAATTCTACAAACAGTCATATGTGCAATATTTTAAATGGTATTTTGAAATGACTTTCTTAATTTTAATTTCAAATGTCTCTTTAAATTTTAGAATAATTTCAGTTAATCAATTGATGGTCAACGTTATATATACTGTGTTAAATTGAATGTACTGATTGTCTGAAGAAGTCGAGAATCTGACGAAAACGCATACTGTCCGTTATCAGAGGATTAAGGCGTTTACATGTTTTTTCGTGACAACCTTGTCTGCTTGGTTTTGGAATAAAGAGCTTTGGCTGACTTCCTGGTGGCGATTGTTTCGTTTCGTGGTTGCCTTTTGACTCAGTTTCAGTTTGGTTGCATTTCCCACTTTTGGTTTTATTGTGGTCTTGTTTGGGAGCGAGATGGACGTATCGTCCGCCATGGAGAGTCGTGGTTCTGAGGAGGTGGGGCAAACGCGTAAGCTCATTGGGCAGCTTACGGAGTTGATTAACATTCTCACCCCTCTCAGCCAAGCTTTG